>NC_056533.1:40198814-40206314 GCF_910596095.1 Thunnus maccoyii | reverse complement strand
ATATCAGTATAAACTGCGTCTCAGGATGATATCGGTATAAACTGCGTTTCAGGGTGATATCGGTATAAACTGCATTACAGGATGATATCGGTATAAACTGCGTTTCAGGATGATATCAGTATAAACTGCGTTTCAGGGTGATATCAGTATAAACTGCGTCTCAGGATGATATCGGTATAAACTGCGTTTCAGGGTGATATCAGTATAAACTGTGTCTCAGGATGATATCAGTATAAACTGCGTTTCAGGGTGATATCAGTATAAACTGCGTCTCAGGATGATATCGGTATAAACTGCGTTTCAGGGTGATATCGGTATAAACTGCGTTTCAGGATGATATCAGTATAAACTGCGTTTCAGGGTGATATCAGTATAAACTGCGTTACAGGATGATATCGGTATAAACTGCGTTTCAGGATGATATCAGTATAAACTGCGTTACAGGGTGATATCGGTATAAACTGCGTTTCAGGCTGATATCAGTATAAACTGCGTTACAGGGTGATATCGGTATAAACTGCGTTACAGGGTGATATCGGTATAAACTGCATTACAGGGTGATATCAGTATAAACTGCGTTTCAGGGTGATATCAGTATAAACTGCGTTACAGGGTGATATCAGTGTAAACTGCGTTACAGGGTGATATCAGTATAAATTGCGTTACAGGGTGATATCAGTATAAACTGCGTTTCAGGGTGATATCGGTATAAACTGCGTTTCAGGGTGATATCGGTATAAACTGCGTTACAGGGTGATATCAGTGTAAACTGCGTTACAGGGTGATATCAGTATAAATTGCGTTACAGGGTGATATCAGTATAAACTGCGTTACAGGGTGATATCAGTGTAAACTGCGTTACAGGATGATATCGGTATAAACTGCGTTTCAGGGTGATATCGGTATAAACTGCGTTACAGGGTGATATCAGTGTAAACTGCGTTACAGGGTGATATCAGTATAAACTGCGTTTCAGGGTGATATCGGTATAAACTGCGTTACAGGGTGATATCAGTATAAACTGCGTTTCAGGGTGATATCAGTATAAACTGCGTTACAGGGTGATATCAGTATAAACTGCGTTACAGGGTGATATCGGTATAAACTGCGTTACAGGGTGATATCAGTATAAACTGCGTTACAGGGTGATATCAGTATAAACTGCGTTTCAGGGTGATATCGGTATAAACTGCGTTACAGGGTGATATCGGTATAAACTGCGTTTCAGGGTGATATCGGTATAAACTGCGTTTCAGGGTGATATCAGTATAAACTGCGTTACAGGGTGATATCGGTATAAACTGCGTTTCAGGGTGATATCGGTATAAACTGCGTTACAGGGTGATATCGGTATAAACTGCGTTACAGGGTGATATCGGTATAAACTGCGTTTCAGGGTGATATCGGTATAAACTGCGTTTCAGGGTGATATCGGTATAAACTGCGTTTCAGGGTGATATCGGTATAAACTGCGTTTCAGGGTGATATCGGTATAAACTGCGTTTCAGGGTGATATCGGTATAAACTGCGTTTCAGGGTGATATCAGTATAAACTGCGTTTCAGGGTGATATCGGTATAAACTGCGTTTCAGGGTGATATCAGTATAAATTGCGTTACAGGGTGATATCGGTATAAACTGCGTTACAGGGTGATATCAGTGTAAACTGCGTTACAGGGTGATATCAGTGTAAACTGCGTTACAGGGTGATATCGGTATAAACTGCGTTTCAGGGTGATATCGGTATAAACTGTGTTACAGGATGATATCGGTATACAGGTCGTCTGTACTCATGAACGTCCACTCGGACTCAAGGATGAACTGATTAGAATTTGATGGTTAAAGGTCAAAGGTCATTGTGACACACAAAACACATTTTTGGCCATAACTCAGAAATTCATGTATGAATCATGACAAAGTTTAATATAATAGGATAAAATGATGAAGTGATGACGTTTTATGACCAAAAGGTCAAAGGTCACCTTCACAGTGACATCATAAAGTTCTGGCTGTTTCTATAGCGTCTCTTCAGCAACGTCCGTATCTGAAGCCTCGTCTGCCGTCACATGAAGACACACGAGGAAAAAAGACTTAATATCTTTATTAAATTCCTTCACTGCAGGTATTATGAGTCTGGACAGACGTGGATTTAACTGTAACTTGACGGGTTGAGAGAGAAGTTTTGAGAGTTTTACTTAAAAAGTGACGGAAAAGTTTACTGAACTATCAAAAAAGTTGCTGATTCATTTCTGTCATGTGACTAATCGCTGCGTCTCTGGAGGAGAAACATTCAGCAGGAAAAACGAGAAAACAAATTAAACACATGATGAAATAATATTTAATGTCATGATTCAGGATGTAAAAACTCTGAACAGTTTGTCTGTCTGTCGGAGGGATGTTAGAGGGATGTGGGGGGGGGAGGAGGAGGAGGAGGTTGTTGACCTGCTCCGCTGCACGTTTCCGTAGCGACCGGGTTTCACTTCCTGGTGAGATTCAGAGCAAATGAACAGAGAGGCGGAGCTGCTGCAGAACGGAGGGAAGAGTTTCAACACGTCAGTCACATGTTTATATCCACAGCTGGAGACTAAAAACGGGTTTCACATATAAAACACATGATTATACATTATTACATTATTATAGATAAACTATTCAGTAAACATTAATGAATCCGTTTTAATATTCAGATAATATAAATACACATGTGATCAATAAGACTCTAAATGGGGCCGTTTTACTTTTACTGGTGATACTTTAACTGCATGTTGCTGCTGATCAGTGTTTCATTGTGTTATTGATTAATTCTTCCGTCGCTGCAGCGTCTGCTTCTGTTTCAAGATGTTACACTGGTTAATAGTTTGAACATTTGATGGTTCAAAGTTCTCAAATGTTAGAATTTTCTGCTTTTTTTTGGTCTGATATCAAAGGAAAATTCATATTTTTGGGTTTTGGACAAAACAACATAAAAACATTTCAAGATGCTACAAACTATAAATCAATTAATCACAGAAGTAACCAGCAGAGTAATCAATGGTTTTTATTGTATATACATCAAGTTTTAAATAGAGCTGCAACTATTTCCATCATTTATTGATCTGTCAATTATTTTCTCAATTAATCGATTAGTTGTTTGATCTATAAAATGTCAAAATATGAGTATCAGTGTTTCCCAAACTCTAAACTGACGTCTTGTCTTGTTTTGTTTTGTTTTAGTGAATTTTTTAATCACAAATACAGAAAAACTATCTTTGTTTTTATATTGTTGTTCAGAGTAAACAACGTTTAATGTCGTGACATTTGACTCTAAACGTTTTTCACTGTTTTCTGACATTTTAAAGATCAAACGATTAATCAGTTCATTAAGAAAACAGAATTTTAAGAAGCTGGATTCAGAGAATTTGTTTTTATCTCTCTCTCTCTCTCTCTCTCTCTCTCTCTCTGTCTCTCTCTCCTCTCCTCTTCTCTCTCTCTCTCTGTCTCTCTCTCTCTCTCTCTCTCTGTCTCTCTCTCTCCTCTCATTTCTGTCTCTCTCTCTCTCATTTCTGTCTCTCTCTCTCTCTCTCTGTCTCTCTCTCTCTGTCTCTCTCTCTCTCTCTCTCTGTCTCTCTCTCTCTGTCTCTCTCTCTCTCTCTCTCTCTCTCTCTCTCTGTCTCTCTCTCTCTCTCTCTCTGTCTCTCTCTCTCTGTCTCTCTCTCTCTCTCTCTCTCTCTCTGTCTCTCTCTCTCTCTCTCTCTGTCTCTCTCTCTCTGTCTCTCTCTCTCTCTCTCTGTCTCTCTCTCTCTGTCTCTCTCTCTCTCTCTCTCTCTGTCTCTCTCTCTCTCTCTCTCTGTCTCTCTCTCATTTCTGTCTCTCTCTCTCTCTCTCTCTGTCTCTCTCTATCTCTCTCTCTCTCTATCTTTTAATAGTTGGCAACTAATCGATTAATCGACTAATCACTGCAGCTCAGTGGAGGAGATGTTTCAGACATCAGTCGGTTTGAATGAACGACTGTGTTAGAAAATATTCTGGTTCTTTAGTTTACAAGGCTGCAGACATTAACTACGACTCCCAAAGTGCATTTCAGCTAGAAAAACATCCAATCACAGAGCTTAAAATTCACTTCACACCTCTGACCGGCTCCTTCTGCATAGCAGCAGCAGCCGAGGATCATGGGTATTGTAGTGTTCTTAGTAAACTGGTGTCTGAAGGATGGTTGAACAGTGAGAGTGCAGACTGACTCACTGAAGCTGTGACTCCTCATGTGACTCAGACAGGAAGAGAGACGCGTTTCCTGCCGTGCCGCAGGTTTTGTTGTATAATTTATTGACGCGTCATGAAGCGCCTCCTCGCCGCGTCGGCTCGGCTCTGACAGGAAACGGAGCTGTCAGCCGTCGCATCCGCAGCTTCTTGGAAACATTTTCTCTCCTCAGATGCAGGAAGGAGCGTTTGTTTAAAAATATCTGTGACTTCCTCCTCACAGCGACCCGCCCGCTCGGCTGATGCTCTGTGACGTCCAGAGCAGCAAAACAAACGCACCTCAGTGTTTGAGGTGGTGACGGACCTCTTCTCTTATTTGTGTTTATTTATGATCTGTGATGTTTATTTATTTGTTTACATGATGTCTGTTTTCATATTTATTCACACAGCTCTTCATCACCTGAGACAGCGAGTATTGATTCAGTTCAGGTTATTGATCTGTGATTGGTTCTGAAGGAGAACAGCTGTGTCATGTTTCTATGATGTCATTTTATCACTATGATGAGATCATCGACAGGAAGTGATTCAGCAGCTATTTCATTATCAAATTAGAAGTTACGATTATTTTCTTGAATAATCAATTCATCATTTGATCAATAAAACATCTGAACTCTTGCTTTGTTTCACCAACAGATATTTAATTTATTGTCGAATGACTGACTGGAGATTTAAAAAAATGACAGAAACAATTCATTGATTATCAGATCAGTTGTTGATTAATTGTTGCTTTAAATCAAATAATTGATTCAGTTCCAGTTTCAGCTTCACAGATGTGACAACTGATCATTATCAACATTTCACAGAATAAACGATCGATCAGTCAAGACAATAATCTGCAGGTTAATCAATAGTCACCTGTTTTATGCCTGCGTGTTTGTTTTAAACACCTCAGAGCAGCAGGCGGGTGGAGTTAAACATGTGAGACACTGAACACCTGAAGAAAACTTTTCACTGCTCTGAAAATAAACAGGAAGAGTTTCAACTAACAAATATTTTCATTATCAATTAATCTGCTGATTATTTTCTCAATGAATCAATTAATTAATTTAGTTTATAGTGAAAAAACTGAAACCAGCTGATGTTTGACGTTTCTGCCTGAAAACGACGAAAAAGATGAAATAATTATCAAAGTAGTTGAAGATTTGTTTTCTGTTGATCGACTAATTGATTAATTGATTAATTGATTAATTGATTAATGGCTGCAGCTTCATTGTCTCTTCTGTGTTTCAGGAATCGACTTTAAGATCCGGACGATCGAGCTGGACGGAAAGAAAATCAAACTCCAGATATGGTGAGAAAGAGAGAGTCTCGTTAAGTCTCGTTAAGTCTCGTTAAGCCTCGTTAAGTCTCGTTGAGTCTCATTGAGTCTCGTCAAGTCTCGTTAAGTCTTGTTAAGTCTTGTTAAGTCTCGTCAAGTCTCGTCAAGTCTCGTCAAGTCTCGTTAAGTCTCGTTAAGTCTCGTCAAGTCTCGTCAAGTCTCGTCAAGTCTCGTTAAGTCTCGTTAAGTCTCGTCACGTCTCGTCAAGTCTCGTAGAGTCTCGTTAAGTCTCGTTGAGTCTCGTTAAGTCTCATAGAGTCTTGTTGAGTCTCGTTGAGTCTCATAAGTCTCGTTGAGTCTCGTTGAGTCTCGTTGAGTCTCATAAGTCTCGTTAAGTCTATTAAGTCTTGTTAAGTCTCGTTAAGTCTCGTTGAGTCTCGTTGAGTCTCGTTGAGTCTCGTTGAGTCTCGTTAACTCTCATTTCAGTTTATTTTTAATGTGACATCGTTACTTTTACTGGTCTGACTCTATTTTATCTTTATTAATTATTTACAGTTTGTTTACGACAAATTAATTAAATTCAATTATCTGTCAGTTTGGTGGCTGATATAAACAAGCTGCCGTTGCCATGACGACACGTCATTCGAGCTGCAACGATCGACAGAAAATCGATGAATCATTTCTACGAGATAAATATGAAATATTAACTTAAATAAGATTTGTTTGTCCGACGTCGCTGTAAATTTAACATTTTTAAGTTTTAGATTCAAAACGATGAATTCATTGAAATTGTTCCTGATTGATTAATTTTCTGTCGATCAATCGATAATCGTTGCAAGTTGGTCATAAAACAGAAGTTGTGTGAATATAAAACACATTTTTCAGATGTTTCAGATGTTCGCTGCTTTGTGTCATTTTCACTAAACTCATGTTTCAAACTCAGTTTTCTGTTAAACTTTAATTATTTAATTAATTTTATTTTTGTTAAAACTGCAACGATTAATCGATTAATCAATCAATCGATCGATCGACAGAAAATTAATCTGCAACAATTTTGATGATTAATTAATTAATTTGCTGTTTTCAGTTTCAAATGTGTCGATTTAATTTCTTGTGTTTTATACAGTTGATCAGATTAATCAAGATGATTGATCGTCACAGAAATTATATCAGACACTTTTCACTGTTTACTGACATTTTATAAAAAAAATGTATAATCAATAAAAGAATCAATAGATTAATCAATAATGAAAATAATCATTAGTTGCAGCTCGTCGTGTCATATTAATTAAACTTAAATATTGATAATAAATAAATATTATTGAACGTGTGACTTTGCTTCCTGCAGGGACACGGCGGGTCAGGAGAGGTTCAGGACCATCACCACGGCCTATTACAGGGGCGCCATGGTGAGACACGTCCTGTGCTGATGTCACTTCCTGTGCTGGTGTCACTTCCTGTGCTGATGTCACTTCCTGTCTTTTGTGTCGCAGGGCATCATGCTGGTGTATGACATTACCAACGAGAAGTCCTTCGACAACATCAGGAACTGGATACGCAACATCGAGGAGGTAAGCCCCGCCCCTGTGACATCACACGACATCACTTAAAGGACCAGTTCCCAGTGTTTCCAGTGTTCCCAGTGTGTTAAACCAGCAGTCAGGTGTCTGTAATCATTCCTCCTGTTCATACTGGATATTAAAAGATCCTTCAAATGTGCTTTCAATGGAAGTGATGGAGGATAAAATCCACAGTGTGTCCACACAGTCATTTAAAAGTCTGTGTGAAGCTTCTATTCAGCTTCAGCAGTCTGAGTTAGTCATATCAAGTGGATATCTGACACATTTACAGTCTTTTTAGCATCAAATTCCCTCTTTGTGTTTCCTCGGACAGTGTTTCCCTGTTGAGCTGCAGGTGGAAGTATAGTAACAAAAAGAGGAACTTTGGCACTAAAAAGACTGTAACGTTGAAAGATATTTACTTGATTTGACTCATTTGGACGCTGAAGCT
>NC_056533.1:40081314-40191314 GCF_910596095.1 Thunnus maccoyii | reverse complement strand
TTTTTAACATCTATCATAGAAGCAAATATTTAAAATATTTTCAGATATTTGTGACATTTTTCTGATTTCAGCTTCCTGTTTGTCTCTGATTGGTCAGTTACCTCAAAGGTCCTGTTTTTTATTCACTTTACGTTACTGAAGTTTAAAGTTTAAACTGGTTCAGGATCAGATTGTTCTTCCTGCTGTTACAGTTGATTTATGAAGAGTTTACAGTTCAGCTTTCAGACGAGTCTGTTTGTCTACATTTGATGTTTTCAGCTTCTTTTGTTCAGTTAAAAAAAAGGTTTTTGCAGAAAAACAAACTGCAGTAAAACGAAAAAGTGGAGTTTTGTGTTCAGCGTTCTGTCTCTGACGATGAACTGCAGCAGGTTCAGCTCATCTGTAAATTTAAATGGAAACGCCAAGAACGTCTAAATAATACAGAATCCCAGAGTTCTGATCTAAATGACACGATTATTGATCACTGAGGGATCAAAACATGCTTTTAGCAGCAACTAAATAAACTACAAGAAGAAAAGCAAAGTGTAACTGAAACTTTGACGTTGTCTTTATAAATGCTCTAAACTACATCACATATGAGCAGGAGTTTATTACAGGTCATGTATGAAAGGCTTCGTCCACACTGACAGTGCAAACTACTGCAGAGTCTTAATACAGAATAAATTCCTTGAAGAGAATTTAGTTTGATACGATGAAAACGTTGATTGATCACTTTAAAGAGTTTATTGGAAGAATCAGCAGATAGACTGTAAACGCTCGGAGAAGCAGCTCTGGTGAAGCTTTTCTATGTTTTTGTATTTTTTCGTTTCTTTGGCAGAAACCACTCGAGGAAAAACCACTCAACGCTCTTTAACTGTTGATTTTATTTTTTTACTTTTCAGAGAGAAGTTCTATCCAACTGTTTGTTTGTGAATTCTTATTTTTGTATTAATCTGAAATATTTGTCATGTCTTAAACATATTATATTCACACGCAGCAGTTCTGAGTCATTGATTTCCATTCAGCGTTCAATATGTCCTGATTGTTTTATTATTATTATAGTTTTTACAGCCTGAATGAGTGATTTTTACAGTTTTATTATTGGTTTGTTATATTTGCATTTAAATGCGTTTAAAGTTTAAACTCCAAGTAAAAAATAAAAGTAAAATGATCTTTTTTGCTACCAAATGATAATTCAGTTTCATTATTCTGTCTTTAAATAATTCAATTTTAAAATTAAATCACAAATTTAATAATAAAAGGCTTTTAAACTTGAGACAGAATAAAAAAGTCAGTAAATGTAATAACAAAACATTTACTTTAAAAGCCTTTTAAAAGTATTAAATATTAATGTATTATACACAGCAGGGGATACAGTTATTAACTTATTAACTTACTGTCTTTTTATTTAGTTTATAAATGCATCATATAAATAAATAGAATTGTTACAATAATTTTACACTGTAAAAATGTGTAATATTTCTGATGTCTCCTTTCTGACTCTTTAAGTTTTAGCTTGTTAAAGATCACTGAGTCATTTATAGTTTTGTAAAATAGAAAAACGTGTTTGTCTCTTTTCTGCAGTCGGTCCAAAGAGAAGCATCATAAATCCATAAACAAGTTTTTAATTTAACATTTTTTATTTGTTTTACACTTAATGTGATGCCTCAGTTCAGAAAGTGACCTGCAGCAGTGGAAACATTTTAAATTCAGATTATTGTGTCAAAATCCTGCTCAGAGTAAGAAGTGAGTTTATTTAAAGTAAACTTTACAAATAAAAAGACTTTAACACATAAAAACTAAATACTGACAAAATCAAGAATAAATTTTACATTCCGGTCGATCTGAGTTTAAAATCGTTGCGGCTGAAATCAGTTTGACTTCTTCAGATGAGTTTTAGTTTTGTTGTACAAGACTGAAGGAATATTTTAAGTCAGCAGAGAGAGACACACAGAGAAGCCTAATAACAACAACAACAATAATAACAACAATAGTAGTAATAGAGATATGACTTATAATGATGGTGTGGAGGCAGGACATCCACAGGACCACAATCCCCACAGCCAGGGCCCACATTCAGGCACCAGACCTTCCTGTGAGACGAGGAAGCAGAAAAACTCTGGGGAAGAAGCAAAGTTAGTGACATGCATTGATGTTACATGAATGCATACAGATGGAGAGGAGGAGGAGGAGAGAGGAGCTCAGTGCATCATGGGAAGTCCCCCAGCAGTCTAGGCCTATAGCAGCATAACTAAGGGCTGATCCAAGGTGAGCCTGGTCGGCCCTAACTATAAGCTTTATCAAAAAGGAAAGTTTGAAGCCTACTCTTAAACATAGAGAGGGTGTCTGCACCCCGGA
This sequence comes from Thunnus maccoyii, assembly GCF_910596095.1. NCBI lineage: Eukaryota > Metazoa > Chordata > Actinopteri > Scombriformes > Scombridae > Thunnus > Thunnus maccoyii. The sequence continues at coordinate 40,188,977 of NC_056533.1, read as the reverse complement.
CCCAATCTGGAAGATGGTTCCATAGAAGAGGAGCCTGATAGCTGAAGGCTCTGCCTCCCATTCTACTTTTAAAGACTGTAGGAACCACCAGTAAGCTGCATACTGGGAGCACAGTGTTCTAGTGGGGTAATACGGTATTATGAGCTCTTCAAGATATGATGGTGTCTGACCATTAAGGGCTTTGTAAGTTAGGAGAAGGATTTTAAATTCTATTCTAGATTTTACAGGAAGCCAATGTAGTGAAGCTAAAATGGGAGAAATGTGATCTCTTTTTCTAGTTTTAGTCAGAACACGTGCAGCTGCGTTCTGGACCAGCTGGAGAGTCTTTAGAGACTTGTTAGAGCAGCCTGATAATAAGGAATTGCAATAATCCAGCCTAGAAGTAACAAATGCGTGAACTAGTTTTTCTGCATCTTTTAGGGACAGGATGTGATTTTTGTGATATTACGTAAGTGAAAAAAGGCAGTCCTTGAGATTTGATTTATGTGGGAGTTAAAAGACATATCCTGATCAAAGATAACTCCCAGATTCCTTACGGTGGTGCTGGAGGCCAGGGTAATGCCATCCAGAGTAGCTATATCATTAGATAATGTGTTTCTAAGGTGTTTAGGGCCAAGCACAATAACTTCAGTTTTATCTGAATTTAGTAGTAGAAAATTGCAGGTCATCCAGGTCTTTATGTCGTTAAGGCATGTTTGGAGTTTGTTTAACTGATTGGTTTCATCAGGCTTCACTGATAAATATAATTGGGTATCATCTGCATAACAATGAAAATTTATGGAGTGTTTCCTAATAATATTACCTAAAGGAAGCATATATTCACCTTCTGACGGAGGATCAGACACTGAAAGAACAAAAAGAGAAAACATCTGAGAAATAAATCTCATTTTTACTTAAATATTTCTGAGTTGAATTATTTGCTCTGATACTTTTATAAATAAAAGGTGATTTATTTTTTAATAAACACATTTCATATTTGTTCATTTTCTGTTTACAAGCAGCAGATGATTTTCTATTTTTATTCTCATGATACACGTATAATATGTAGGCTACTTAGTGGCTGCAGCAGCATTTTATGTATCATATTTCCTCGTAGTAACCCATCTGCTTCCAGCTGGTTACCTGCAGCTGGAGGAACAGCACTGGGCTTTAAAGCCAGTTTAACATGGTGGCCAAACCGTGTAATTGCAATTTCTGTGTACATCGTGATATGCTATTGGGCCCAAAAAGACTTTTTCCCATAGACTTCCATTGTGAAAGAGACGTCTGTAAATCATATTTTTGAACATTACAGATAGAAATGCTCTTGAAACATTGGCAGGGGCACTTGTGCAATTCCATTTTGATTATGCCTGCACTTCATGGTATACTGGCACCCTTATAAAAATGCTATAGACCTCTCAAAACAAACTAGTTAGGTTGATTCTTAAACTTCATGCCCGAACACATCTTCTCCCTGCTCATTTTATCAGCCTCAAGTGGCTCAGAGTGGAGGAGAGAGCATCATATATCAATGTGGTACCCAAATATCTAACTAATTATTGTGTGTGTTTGTGTGTGTGTGTGTGTGTGTGTGTGTGTGTGTGTGTGTGTGTGTGTGAGTGTGTGACAAACTGTTTCCTTGACGACCAAACACAAACACTCACCTGCTGCAGGAAGTCGTCCACCTGATCGTCTCTGCAGCTTCAGATCAGACTGGATCCAGAACTTCAGAGGGAAGTGGATCAGAGCTGCGTCACCATCAATAACACACTACTGATCAGATAAACACTGACAGAGATACACAACATACAGACGACAGTCCTGATACTGTTTCTCTCCTCAGGTTGGATACTTCCTCCTGACGAAGAGCAGTGATGAAGATGAGATGTGATGTTTCAGCTCCTCCTCAGTCTGATGTGTTTCTGCACTACATTTCCCAGAGATCACCTTTCCAGTCTGCCTTCAATGTCTCATGTGAACTCGTCACAGGTTCTGCAGTGTGTAGTCGGGGTCACATTTCACATGTCTATGAGTTGTTAACAGCTCCACCAAATAGTGATTTTTCCCTCTAAACTTCTCACATGCTTTCATTTCAATAAATGTTCAAATGATCCAATATTTCAGCAAAAATCAAAGATTAGAGAAAAAGTCCAAAAACTGAAAACAGATTTGTGTATCAGAACTTTGTTTTTTCTTCTTTCCTCTCCCATTAATCATCTCACCACCCCTCAGATTTATCTGCTGACCCTTTGGAGGGGCCCCACCCCTAGGTTGGGAACCACTGGACTAAACTAGCTAACTGTATATAAAGTAGTGTAAACTAGCTCCACCTCCAGCAGCTACAACAGTAACATGCTGCTCTAACACTGATGCTTCACTATTAATAATCTAATGATGTCATATATAATAATATATCAGTCAGAGGGACCAAACCACTACTTTTACTGTAGTACTTTAACTACATCAGGCTCATAATACTTATGTACTTTTACTGCAATACTTTAACTACATCAGGCTCATAATACTTATGTACTTTTACTGCAGTACTTTAACTACATCAAGCTCATAATACTTATGTACTTTTACTGCAATACTTTAACTACATCAGGCTCATAATACTTATGTACTTTTACTGCAATACTTTAACTACATCAGGCTCATAATACTTATGTACTTTTACTGCAATACTTTAACTACATCAAGCTCATAATACTTATGTACTTTTACTGCAGTAACAGATGAATCTCTTGATAAACTTCTGACTGAAACTTTGATCAGTTTTGAACAAACTCATGTTTATTATTCAAGTAAGAAAAGTGACAGCAGACGCTCGGCTGTGGGTTTACAGATATTTACACACATGTACAGTTAGTCCAGCTGATCCTGGACCAGCTCAGACACAAACCTGTCCTCCTCACAGACTGGACGAGCTGCTGGCAGACTGACTCTGGATCAGCACCACAAACAAACAACATAAACAACAACAACAGCAGCTGTGAGGAGTCAAACTACAGACGACAACAACGTTAGAAACTAACAGTCATTATTTACAGACTCTACGTACCTGCACTGCAGCAGAACAACATAAATAAAACAATATTTTAAACACAGCTGCTTTCAAAAATCATACAAAATATAACTCCAAACTGCAGCAGGAAGGAGATGAACCTGCAGACACAGAGAACATAATAGAATATTTTACATTAATATATAATGGAGATACTTTATAAACACATGAAGATACACAAGATATATGATGACTTTCTCCCATGTTCACTGTTGATGTATTTTTCTATATCCACTATTTTCCTTTATATGTTTTAACACAATAAATGTATTTACATTGAACAGCAATGATCATTTGAATTTGAGAATCATTATTTTTTAACTTTGTTTTCTTTTATTAATGATTGATCAGTAATCTTAATTGTGAGTTTGAACGATGGAAATATGACGTTTCTGTTAGTTTCAGTGAGGTAAGTGTTAAACTTGTCCTGATGGGACATGTTCACAGATCCTGGTTTTTATCAAATCAGTCTTCACTAAGAGATCACATAAGATGGAGGACCTCTTATAAAAACATCTGGGTGGGATTTGGAGTGCACTGCCAATATGAAAGTCGCTCTTCAAAATATGCCAGTGTTTACTCACTACTGTTTGGAGTGACTTAGAGATGGAACTGAATGTAAAACTAGTGCCAAGCCCAGAGATGAGAAGAGAGCTTGGTTTAAGTAACTCTGGTCGCTGAATAAGGCGTACCCTCTTAACATGCTCATCCAATAATGTCTCTTCAGAACCCCTACACTTCAAATTACCACACAAGACTTTAGCAGGTGACTTACAGATGTGTCTGATCCTCAATAATTGACTTTAAGGTAAACTTCTTTTTAATGCTGGTGAGTGAAAACTCCTGAAATGTAAAAAAGTGTCTCTATCAGTTTTCTTTTTATATACTTCCGTGTGTTTGGAGATTCCAACTTTTTCACCAAAACATCCAAAAAAGAGATAAATCCAAGATCACAACACAATGTAAAGTTAATAGATTCCTTCCTTGAGTTCATGAATGCATGGAATTAATTCAAGCACTACCACTCCAAATGAAAAATAAATCATCTATATACCTCCAATAATATTTAATTAACTTAGAATAGGGATTATGATTATAAATTAAATCTAACTCAAATTTCCACATAAACAGATTTGTATAATTCAGAGCCAGAGATGAGATATGGAGATAAAATTGGCCCTGAAACTTAAAATAATTTTTTGTCAATACTTCCTCAGTTAAAGATAACAGAAACTCCATGGAAGGATCCAATTCAGTTCTAAGATTCAAAAAATAACTGAGACTGTGTCTTATCAGAGCATGAATCAATCACAACCTGTTTCCACTGGTAAAAAAAAATGTTTGAACCTAAAAGTAATGTAAAGATTTTAAAATTGGAGTAATGTGGGCTAATGTGTCTGGTGTTTGTCAGACCAAAAGCTGCTGCGTTCAGGACGAGCTGTAACTGACCAACAGCTTTCTTACAGCCAGGACAAACATCATCCAGAGATTCAGTGTCTCACTTATCCTTTCAGCTTGGTCGTTCTCAGCAGAATTAGACAGTGGTGCAGCCGGGGCAGGAAGACTCTCCGCCTGTTGTTTCACCTGCTTCCAGAGATTTGGTTTTGTTGTTTTCCTTATTTGTTGTCAGTTTCTCTCCTGACAGTTTGTTTGTCGGAGTGTGTTTGGCTCGTTTGGGGAACTTGACATCGTTTGGAGGGATTTTTCTCACTTGGAGCGGTGACAGCAGGGTTTAACTGGCAGAATAATCAATATAATCAATAAAAAAACCTTGTTCTGTGTGAGGAGTGTATGTGGCTGACACAGAAGTATCCCCAACCAGACTCCACCATGTCTGTCAGAAAGATGTTTCACCTCACATATTATTGTAGTGAAGTTGACGGTGCTGACAACTATGACATACTGAGAAAGTGGCTCCGTAAGAGATCTTGTACCAGATACAATCGGTCGACCAGGGGGATCTGACAAGTCTTCATGAATTTTAGGAAGAGTTTATATAACCGGTCTATTGGATTATCTTGAACTATATATTTATACTCCTCCTCACGGGTTTGTCCCTCCAGGCTTGTTTCAAGACAGTCTTAATTTGAGCACCAGACTTTAAGTGGGGTCTGTATGAAGAGGGGTGTATACATCTCTATCACTTAATTGTCTTTCAAGTTCTTTGATGTATAAAGTTTTATCCTGAACCACAATGGCCCCTTTGTCTGCATGGCGTATAATGATGTCATCATTATTCATCAACTCAGCTCTGCTTTTCTCTCTGACTCTAAAGATTAGAGGGCAAAGTTTGTTGTTTACGGCCTGCACATAAGTCTATAACATCCTGTTACACTAGTCGACAAAAAGTTTCCACTGATGGGTTGTTTAGCCTACCTGTCAGTCACAGAATTCATTTTAAAATTCTTTTATTTGATTTTTAATCACTGAATGGTTTTGCTCATCTTATCTATCTGACATGGTTTAGACTTATGTGCCTGCTGGGTCTCTTAGATCCTCTGGTTCAAACCTCTTGAAAGTTCCTGAGGTCAGAACTAAAAGGCTCTGAGAGGCAGCCTTTGTTAATTACACCCAAAACTCTGGAACAGTTTTCCTGAAGTCTGAGTGACTCTAAATCTGTTGACGCTTTCAAATCAAATCTTAAGACATATATTTTCACCATTGCTTTCTCTTGAAGATTAACTTTGAATCTGATGGTTGTTTTATCTTGTTTTAACCTGTTGTTCTAATTCAATTTTATCTCTCTTCTTTTTTCTCTGTGTTTTTATTGATGAATACAGAAATGTACATTTATTTGTCTCATTTCTCACATTTTCACATATTTTGGACATATTCCACAGATAAATTAGACTGCATCAGTAAATGCCTTCTCACCACTTTTTGTCTTGTTGTTGGAATATTAAAGGTACAAATAATAAAACTACCATCAGACTTCATGATCCAACTGATAAAGATTCAAACTGTCTATTAATGTTTGACTTTAGTTGTTCAGATTCTTTGTTCCAAAGTTCAGAGCTGCTGTTCTGTGACCAGATTTCCTGAAAGATCACTTCAGGTTACAGATGAAAACACAGAGCTGAGACCTTAAAAACCTCCTGCAGTCAGTTACATGTTTGTTCTTCTTCTGGTTGGTTTCCTGGTTAAAGCTGCTGATATAGTTCATCTTCACTCATCAGCTTCATTCAGATTATTTTCAGCATCTATAGGTAACGTAACCAACAGTTTTCATCATGTTTGTGTCAGTGGGTGTTAAAATGATCTGATACCAGTAGAGATGGTGGTTATAGTGATGTGTTATGTTGATTTATGTGCTGCACTGGTGGAATGAATGAAACGCCAGGAGAAATAAGAAAAACTTCATTTTGCCAAAGCTGAAATTCAACCTGTTGGTGAGACACATGAAGTGACCAGAAAAATAGAAACACCTGTGTGATGTAATAAAACACTGCTGCAATAACTGTTGAGACTTGTTTGGACAAATTCAAAGGTTGGTTTAACAGTATGGGGTTCATGTTCAGGCTTTACTTTGTAGTGTCTAAATTATTATTTTGTCTTACTAAATTGTTTTTTCTACCTATTTTACATGAAAATATAGAAAATATTACATACATAAAATAATACATAATATTAGAAAAACCTGCACAATAAAATTCAGTCCAGAACATCAACACCATGAACCTAAAAAGTTTCACAAAGTTTACATTTATTACTGGATTGTTGTATTTTTCTGACACTTTAATCACAGCTGGAGAGATAATAATGTACATTGACATTAATATTACTACTGTACCACATATTGTTCCAGCTGTGTTATGCTAGCATTATGTAGAACTTTCACTGACTGCTAATTCTATAAAATAGTTATATGAGTATGAACATGTAATATAATATGTACTTAATATAATATAAAGATTAGATTCATCTTTTGGATCATTTTCAAATGGTACACCTGCCTTACAACTGAAACTGGGTGTTAAACTGTTATTTCAATAGATGCTTTGCAGTCAATTAATTGATCATAAATAGTAAAAAGCTGCTGCAGTTACGTTAGCAACACTATCACTAGCTAGCAATGCTATAACAGTAAACCAATCTGATCAATAAGAAAAGTTTTATTAGCTTTCAACACAACACTGACTATACCAACACAGTAATGTGGTTTTGTACTTTTACATAAAATTAATTCAAACTGTTTCAAACAGTTTTAACCTTTTTTATGTAAAACTGTTTCTTGAAGCCAGTAATTGTTTGTTCCATTAATTTTTAATTGTTGGAGACGTTTCGTGCAGAATCAAGGGTCACCTCATCCAGTCATCTTGAAACTGACAAACATTATTACAGTTAATATAATAACTAATCCACAGTAACAATAACCCACAGTCCCAACAAGGTTACAGAAATACTGTTGAAAACATCTTTTCATTCATGATATTCAGTTATTTAACCAGACTGAGAGCAGCAGCAACATAAACTAACCTTTCATTCAGTATCTTTATACTATATCAATATAAAATAAATGTCACATTATATAAATGTCAAAGTGAATCACTGTCATCAAAACACATTAAACTCTGTTTCTGGAATAGAGTTTAAACTGTGATGCCTCAACTCAGCAACATCTTTTTTTCTGCTGTATATAAATCAATAATAATTTATGTTGAGTCAGACAGATTTTATTCTCTTATGAAATGAGAATAAAATCTCATATGAAATAATAAACACCAGTATCTACATTGTATAAGACTGATGACTTAATAGCTCTTTAACAAAAAAGATGAATTCACCCTTCACAGTTTCACTTAAATGTGCTTAATAAGAAGAAAATGTTATATAATGATAATATAAAATAAACAATTAATTTAGATGTGTCCTTCTGTTCCGAGCTCTAATCCAAATACCAAACTGAAGACAAATGAAATAAATTGTCCTTTAATTTCTGTTCATATCTGATCAATATTCAGTTCAAGTTCAATCTATTTCTTCTTCTTCGGTCTCTCTTCCTCCTACTTTTTGTCCTTTTTGTCTCTTCTGATTACTGAACCTTCTACAGCTGATCAATGCCCTCTATTGGACATCATTAAAACTACATCATTAACCCGACTATTAGATTCAACTGTCTGTTAAATTTATTGGAGTTACACTTAAATGTAATAGAAGTAATTCAGTGCCGTTTCTGACTAAAACAGCAATAAGTATTACAGATTATTGCAGAGAAAACTGATAGATTGACAGCGTCCTCAGATTGATGAAGGAGGATCAGCAGCAGTTTCTCTCTGTGTTTCCTCTGCAGGTGAAGGTACAAAGACTCTGTGACTGATGTGGATCTGAATTCACCTGGTGAGTATTTTTATGTCTTGTTCCACGTAGCTGACTCCACCACCAGGTCATCTCCATTTAAACTGAAATGCGTCTCCATCATGGTGAATGTAAAGTCACTGGAACATTCTCAAACTAAGTTCTTAAACATTGAAGCTCAGAGGAAATCTTTAAAATAATTTCTTACTTTTGCTCCATCTGGTGGTGGAATGAAGAATGACATGACATCAGACCGCAGTGCAGATCTGTGTGATGTGCAGCTTGTTGTAATGAATGAGCTTGTTGTTGTGTTTGTGTGAAGGTGTTTCTCTGCTATGGATCAGTGTGAGGACAGAGAGGAGGGAGTCCCTCCCTCTAAAAGCTCTCTGTGTGGGGAACATGACAGCGAGACCAAAGCTCAGAGGTGAGATGAGGATCTCTAACTGTCCATGACTGTTCTCCACTCACATCACTCCACCATCACTATTCACACTCACTGTCACATCTGACACTCAACTACTGAATAATAACTCACAATAACTCAGAATGAACTACTAACTTTCTGTGTTAACAAAGACCTCAATGACTGATTAGTCAACTAATCGATAAGATGAAGCATCTTTCATCAGACGACATGTTGATGAACAGGAGAACGTTTCTCATCCACTGTCTTCTTACTGATTTTCATTCTGCTTCTAAAACTTCAGCTGCTGACAGTCTGGTCAAAATTCATCTTTTTAAACTCTTTGATTTGTTAATTGTTTGTTTGTATCAGGATGCAGCAGCAGAGAGCAGACTCTCCTGAACCCAGCTGTGTGTCCATGAAGAGTGACGACTCTATGGGTCGTCATATTAGCTTTGAAGACGGACAACCTGATGATGGAAGGTAAGAATGTAAAACTGAAGTTTGTTATTATCTGACTCTCCTGAGAAGAGGAATCAATATATTGTTTCAGCAGTGACATCACAGTGTCCACCTGTGCAACAGTCACATGTCAAAGAGTTCAGTGTTATAAGACACCAACATGGTCACTATATCAATATGTTTGTGTAACTTTGAAAACATCACATCCAATAATCAGAGCAGCAGCTAACTTGGATGTGTCTGTCTGGAGCTTCAAAGATGGATCCTGCTGAGCAAAGGTCAGAATATTGATCTCAGGATTGATAAACTGACTGAACAGATTGATAACTGACAAAAATGTTTTATATTTATGGAAGATGAGAAAAAATCTAAAATGTCTCATTAAAGACAAATCAAAGAAAGAAAGAAAATGAGATACAATGCACGTTATGTATACGTGTTTCCTTTTCATGTAAGTGTTTATTGTGTCATAATTAATGAAAACCTTTGGTAAAGAGACAATGAAGGTTTCTCAGGCCACATCAAAATCAAACCAGAACACAGAAAACAAAGTGAAAAGGTGTTTTACATTTCAGTGTTTGTTGTCTTGTCTGTTCTTTCATGCAGCACAATCCATCTCATTAAAACTGCAAACAGTCTCACAAATGGAACTAAACATACAGTCAGTAGTTCTGTCCCTCAGCCCACAGGAAACTGTTTTATTGTGAAAGGCTGTCTGTCATGTTTGACTTCACCTCTGCTGGTGTTGATAAGCTCCGCCCATGGTGCTGCCTCCAAGCTGTGATTGGACGGCTGATTATTTTTCAGTTTGACAGGAACATCTTCATCTCAGAAAGACTCAGCTCCCTCTCTCACAGAGCTTCTTATTCAGTGTTGGCAGGTGTTTGCTGCCCTCTGCAGGACAACACTGACATGTAACACACCTCCTCACTTTGTTTCTGCGCTCTGATTTATTGTTTTCTTTTTCACTTTATTTATTTCATCTTCTTCAATTTAACAGACAAAACATTAATATAATTACAATATTAATCCACCTGATCCCTGAACCCTCTTACCGGCTCCATCAGGCACAGCTTATACCAGTTTCATTTCATACCTTTATTTCTGTTTCTTCTTCTCTCCTCCTCTCTTCTAAACAAATAAACAAAAAATAAATAAATGACCCAATTCAAATCAGAAATGTTTTTAAAATTATTATCAGGATCTGTATGGATCAGATGGGAAATGGACAGGAGATTATTTAAGAGAGAGATAATTTACAGGAAATCTTACTCTGACAAAATTCAAAGATACTAAACAATGGATGGATGAAAGCATTACACAAAAAGAGGAAGCTGATGACAAAACATCTCTGAAAACACATAAAGCACCAGGGACAGTTTTTAAAGATGTATGGATCACCTTGTACCTCCCCTAACAGAGTCTGTACAGAGTAAAAGCTGCTTGATGTTGTGTTCATCCATCTGATGGGTGAACTGGGATGTTTATAGTTCCATCTTTAGTTATTGAGGTTGGCACAGATTGTTACTGAGCCATAGAACTCCTGTAGAACATCCTCACTTCCTTCTTCTTCTGTTGACTCATCACCAAGTCGCCTGCCATCCTCTTTTCATCACTGGAGGAATTTGAACTCATCAGTCACTCTGTTCTGAAAGATTTCTATTTAATTCTAGGATTTAAACTGATGATTAATCCTTCATGTCTTTGGTTTTAACTGAATGCTTTTGTCACTGATTATTATTCAGTTTGACAAGAACATCTATGGGTCTTTAGCTTTAATAAGCTGTGTGCAGATTTGTGTCATTAAATGTCCTTAAATGTGATGTTTTCTCCACAGAGTTCAGCAGCAGAGCTCAGAAGTTCCCAGTGATCGGTCTGCACAGCAGCATCAAACACACCTGGACTCCATATTTACGGTGGGTACATTTACAAACACACCTTTAATTTTAACTCCATCAACCACAGATGAAATACTAAAGTACCATTCAGGTCCTAACAGTGTCCATGCTGCTCTGTTTAGACCAGCAGACCTTCTGACTGACAGATGAATCACATGTTGTGTTCTACCAGTTTAAATTAAATGTTCAGTTTATCTTCCTGTTCCAGCTGCTGGAGGAGAACATCGTCACTTTTGTGAAGAATGAACTGAAGAAAGTCCGGAGGAATCTGAGTCCAGATTACCCAGAATGCTTAGAGAGTCAGGGTGAGGATGAGGAGGTGTTGGACGGTGAGGAGGAAGAACAGAGGAGGAGCAGCAGAGAAGCATTTCTGAAGATCACACTGCACTTCCTGAGGAGGATGAAGCAGGAGGAGCTGGCTGACCGTCTGCAGAGCAGTAAGAGGATTTTAACAGATTTAACATGATGGAGGCAACATGAGAGAGGTTTATATTTCAAACTCTGCTGTAAATATGCTGCACACATCTGCATCACATCAAAGGCTGTTTGTCCTCCACTGATGAGCTGAATAAAACTGATGGAGGAGGAAAAACTATACAGACACACTTACATGTTCACTGATTTCATTTGTTGTTTGTTCATTCAGGAACTCGTGCTGCAGAGTGTCAACATAAACTCAAGTCTAACCTGAAGGAGAAGTTCCAGCATGTGTTTGAGGGGATTGCTAAAGCAGGAAACCCAACCCTTCTGAATCAGATCTACACAGAGCTCTACATCACAGAGGGAGGGACTGCAGAGGTCAATGATGAACATGAGGTCAGACAGATTGAAACAGCATCCAGGAAACCAGACAGACCAGAAACAATCATCAGACAAGAAGACATCTTTAAAGCCTCACCTGGAAGAGATGAACCAATCAGAACAGTGATGACAAAGGGAGTGGCTGGCATTGGGAAAACAGTCTTAACACAGAAGTTCACTCTGGACTGGGCTGAAGACAAAGCCAACCAGGACATACAGTTCACATTTCCATTCACTTTTAGAGAGCTGAATGTGATGAAAGAGAAAAAGTACAGCTTGGTGGAACTTGTTTATCACTTCTTTACTGAAACCAAAGAAGCAGGAATCTGCAGGTTTGAAGAGTTCCAGGTTGTGTTCATCTTTGACGGTCTGGATGAGTGTCGACTTCCTCTGGACTTCCACAACAATGAGATCCTGACTGATGTTACAGAGTGCACCTCAGTGGATGTGCTGCTGACAAACCTCATCAGGGGGAAACTGCTTCCCTCTGCTCGCCTCTGGATAACCACACGACCTGCAGCAGCCAGTCAGATCCCTCCTGAGTGTGTCGGCATGGTAACAGAGGTCAGAGGGTTCACTGACCCACAGAAGGAGGAGTACTTCAGGAAGAGATTCAGAGATGAAGAGCAGGCCAACACCATCATCTCCCACATCAAGACATCACGAAGCCTCCACATCATGTGCCACATCCCAGTCTTCTGCTGGATCACTGCTACAGTTCTGGAGGATGTGTTGAAAAGCAGAGGGGGAGGAGAGCTGCCCAAGACCCTGACTGAGATGTACATCCACTTCCTGGTGGTTCAGTCCAAACTGAATAACATCAAGTATGATGGAGGAGCTGAGACAGATCCACACTGGAGTCCAGAGAGCAGGAAAATGATTGAGTCTCTGGGACAACTGGCTTTTGAGCAGCTACAGAAAGGCAACCTGATCTTCTATGAATCAGACCTGACAGAGTGTGGCATCGATATCAGAGCAGCCTCAGTGTACTCAGGAGTGTTCACACAGATCTTTAGAGAGGAGAGTGGGCTGTACCAGGACAAGGTGTTCTGCTTCGTCCATCTGAGTGTTCAGGAGTTTCTGGCTGCTCTTCATGTCCATCTGACATTCGTCAACTCTGGAGTCAATCTGCTGGCAGAAGAACAAATATCCCGGCTGTCTGAAGTGTTCAGAGGCAAATCAACACATTTCTACCAGAGTGCTGTGGACGAGGCCTTAAAGAGTCCACATGGACACCTGGACTTGTTCCTCCGCTTCCTCCTGGGTCTTTCACTGCAGACCAATCAGACTCTCCTACAAGGTCTGCTGAAAAAGACAGGAAGTAGGTCACAGACCAATCAGAAAACAGTTGAGTACATCAAGAAGAAGATCAGTGAGAATCTGTCTGCAGAGAGAAGCATCAATCTGTTCCACTGTCTGAATGAACTGAATGATCGTTCTCTAGTGGAGGATATCCAACAGTACCTGAGGTCAGGAAGTCTCTCCACAGATAAACTGTCTCCTGCTCAGTGGGCAGCTCTGGTCTTCATCTTACTGTCATCAGAAAAAGATCTGGACGTGTTTGACCTGAAGAAATACTCTGCTTCAGAGGAGGCTCTTCTGAGGCTGCTGCCAGTGGTCAAAGCCTCCAACAAAACTCTGTAAGTACACAGATAGTTGGATTTATTCATCATTATTTAAATACTCAGCTATCATTTTAACAAATAAATTCTTACTTGTTTTTCCCTTTTATTTCCTCTCCAGGCTGAGTGACTGTAACCTCTCAGAGAGAAGCTGTGCAGCTCTGTCCTCAGTTCTCAGCTCCCAGTCCTGTAGTCTGAGAGAGCTTGACCTTAGTAATAATAACCTGCAGGACTCCGGAGTGAAGCAGCTGTCTGCTGGACTGAAGAGTCAACACTGCAGACTGGAAACTCTCAGGTCAGGATCCATCAACCATTTTAACAGATGAACATTTAAAATCTGAAGGACTATTAGAGGATAGTAGAGCGAATTACTTTCCATGCAGATTTTTATTGTTTTCTTTTGATTTTGTTGTTGAATTAATTGATACCTCAGATGATTTTTCAGATTTCGATAACATTTCATTTTACAGGTCCACAAATTTCATGGTACAGTGGAAATCTCTTATAGTGATCACTTCCATCCGGGTCAAATTGATCACTATAAGTGGATGATTATGACTGATTTTGTTTTTCTTCATTTCTCACACAGATTATCATGTAATTGCTGCATCACGTTTGCTCATTTTTGGCAGTTTGTCACAAACTTCAAGGAGACGATGTTTATTGTTGAGAGAAAATTACTCTTTCCTTTCATTTTTCCTGTCATGATTTCATTATGCACACATCACCAGCCTCAGGTCACCTGCTGGCAGCGTTGTGTGTTTAGGCTGCTGGGAAGGACAGGCGAGGGCAGGTGCACAGCAGCGAGAAAGTTGAACCAGAATCGACTTTTGGAGAAACACAACCTGTAATGCTGTACAACCTTGTCATGAGGGAAGACTGAAACATTACTAGGTAGAGGGGAGGACATTTCTCTTCATTTGATAATGTTAAAACTAAAGTTAGGCTTTGCCAACTCATTTTAAAAAAGACGAGAGAGAAGCAGTGGTCGAGCGAGCTAGAAAGTGGATTAGGAGAGTGAGCAGTGGTAGTGAGAAAGCTGGTGAATGAGAGGAAGAAAACATTATTTTCTGATTGTTTCACGGCAGTTACAAACACACCCATCCCACACCTCCACACTAGGGGTGTGCCTGAATACAAATACATTATTCAGCAAAGCACAAATAGTGTTTTGTTTTTTTTTATGAATATTTGTTTCATACAAATAATTTAAAAATTATTTTATAAATATCATACGTGTACTATGGGAGTAAGGTAAAAAGGAAATAGAATTAACATAGTTTCAAATCTTTTTTTCCATATGTTTTCATGTATGAAAAGACCCAAATTATACAACAGATAGTTCCGACCAAGCAATCTGATTGGTCAACTAGACATTTAGAACAAGCTCAAATCAGTATGACAGCACACCTAGCCGTGTTCAAATGAAAAAAGCCTCTCACTAAAAAATATTACTCCGCCATTCATTAGAACTATAGACCATGACGTCACACTAACAACAACTGTCACTTCTGGGTAGACGACTGTTGGTTGATGTGCATTGTGGTGATATGTGAACTTGGCAAATTTGTTTATTTCTGTTGTCATTTTCAGCCACAACTGTAAAGTTTGAATATATATATATATATATACATATATATATATATATATATAACACCATGGTCCGACCTATCTGACGTTTCTGATGTGCTTATTTTATGTACTGTGTTGCTCTGTTAGCGCCTTTGGTTTGTTTTGTTTTGTGGGGGGATCGCGGTGAAAACCCAGTACACAGTTTTGAGTTGTCTTTCTTTTATGTTTGTGAAACTGGATTGAACTGAACTGATTAGGGATTGTGGGGAAAACAAAACAGACCCTTTACTGGGTGGATTGAACTCTGAGACTGTGGAATGAGTTACACACCTTCACGCACACTGAAAAACCCGAACCGTTCTCTACTCTATCGTTACCCGTCATGGAAAAAAAAAAAATTCAGCGTATGTCTTAGTTACAACAAGATTGAGCTAGCAAAGCAGTTTTGTGGTTATATATGTGTGTTGGGACGGGCAGTAGTGCATTTGGTTATTAGCAATAATTCATAATTATCATAGATAATTATGAATTATCATAGATCATTATGAATTAATTATTATTAATCAATAATTCGAGCACCAACTGTTGGATCTGTGAGGAACACAGTTGATTATTTGCAATAATTATCAATTATCAAGGATAATTAACTAATTATAACAATTAATAGAATTATTAATATGAATTAACAAATACGGGGCACCACCCGGAAACCGGGACCAATAACCAAACAAGGTAGTCTCATACATGGGAGTTCACCTAGAATGTTGATATCTGAGAGATATCAACATTCAAGGGTGAACAAAGAAGGGTGAATTCGAGCTCTGACTCCTTCAATCAGCCACTTTTCACAATATTACACACAATAATGACAGAAGAATGTCTCTTTAAAGATATAACAGTGTTTATTAAACTTAGCAAAATTAACAAAGTTAACAAATGCTTCAGTCAATAAACAACTATTCTAAAATCTAATTCTACCAAACAAACACAAACAGTTATGTACAGGGTTGGACACATGCAGGGGAATGCATGTGTGTGTATGTGTGCGCATGTATGTGTGTGCGTGTGTGACAAGATGGCGACGGGGCCTGACGTGATGACGTCGTCGGTCTGCGACACGGATGTGACTATGGGAGGAAGTCACGTCACACGAGAACCGGATTGCAGAAATATGGCGGTGTCTTGGTTAGACAGAAGCAATATGGCGCCGCCTGGCAGTCGGTGTCTTGTACTCACCCAATTCTGTGAAAAACACACGTGTCTGATGGCGGATAAAGAAAGACAAAGCAAAGCTTTGTCCGACGTTATCTGACCATCAGATGTGCAAAAAGATGTCAGCGCGTGTATGTGTGTGTGCGCGCGCGTGTGTTAGTTGGAAGAGAGAAGGAAGAAGGAGAGAAAGCGATCGTGAGAGGAAGAGAAGCGGTTCCTTTGTCCACAGACAGTGCGCGTACGGACGGCAGTCTGTAACGCACGTTGTCTGGTTTCTGACCGACAAAGCAACTTACTTCCTGACACACGATGGCACAAACACAGCAGTAGTCCCGAGCGGGACAAACACAAAACAGTCTAGCGTGGTGAACACAACTAAACAGGCAGCAAACTTAAAATACTCCTAAGAGTAAAGCAGGAAAAATGGACTCGGCGGTCCGTCAACAACACAACAAACAATAGCAAAAGCTAAGAGCTAAATGCTAAACAACAGCAACTGATGCTGATAAGAACACACAACTAACACTGCCTCTGCCCAGACTTATGCCTCTTACTTGGGTCGCTTCAGTAAGCGAGCAGGGTGTGTGTGTCGTCCGTCTTTATGTCCGGCTTTGTCCTTGGCTCGGATGCAGACGGTGGCTGTTCTCACACGGTTGGCGAAAAGCACGGCAGCTGGCTCTCGGCGGCGTCGCGGAGAGAACAGCAGAGTCGACTCGGTGAAGAAGTTTCTTCTTTCTCGAGGGAATTTGAGGACGCTGGTTGCAGCAGCGGTCTCTCTCGGATCCGGGAATGTGTTCGGGTGAACACGGGCGAAGTCTCATCTCGTCCGGCGAGGGGAGTCTTCGATGAGGGGAAAGCACGTGTGTGGGGTACCCCCTTTAGTCAGCTGATTAACAGAGGAACAGGAGTTACCCCTAGCTCAGTGACATGGGAAAGGCATGTGCTTCAGGGCACGTTCAGTTTTTAAAGGGGCGGTGATGTCATGGCTGCGTCATCAGGATGCTCCGCTGTGCAGGAGCGTCTCCGCCAATGAGAGACTGTATGTTGACTGTTCCCTGCTGAGGTGTGAAAATCACAAAGCATCCTTGGAAATGGAGTTTGCAATGGACTCCCATTGTCTGTAAGCAGCATTTTGGCGCTATTCCTTTGTCTCGGGGGAAACAAAGGAACAAGCACCTCGTGGTCAGGCCTCACAGGTTACATGTAGGCCTTCTCTGTGTGACCTCATGGTTTGAGGCCCAACAAGTGGCATTTATTTAGTTTGGAAAATCCCACAGTCTCCAGAAAGCATTAGCTCAAGTTGGCTGGCTGACTCAGCAGGGACTAGAAATCGTCTCTGTTGCTTGGTCGTTACTAAGGGTCGGCCTACTTGCTGGAGTAGTAAACTAGTTTCATTACATAGGAGTCTACAGACGTAACTGATTGTTTTCCAGGTACCCATAATATGATCAATTTATATCTTTTTTTGTTGTTGTTATACAACAGTTGTTAACTGATGTATAATTGCAATATTGCTTATATTGCAATATTGCGTAAATGCACACTGTAAGCAGACTACTTGATTTTCTATCAGAGAATTGTTTAAACAGCATTTGTATAGGAATGATTCTGTCTTGACTTTTTTGATCCATACGAGCGATTTCCACTGTAATTACGTGATAATTAGCCAGTAACTTCTTTGAAATTTCTTTGAACTACATTTTTCTTTCTCAGAGCTGTTTCTTACAACGTGCTATCTGACCACGTTAGAAATCAAATGTTTTTATCGCCTCTCTGTTCAGTAATTGTTTGAGTAACGGAGCGTACTCTTCATACACTTGCATGCACCGAACCGGAACGTCTGTATCACAACAGTTCAGGACAAATACATGTACCTGTACACCCCTATACTTACACCTAGTGGATAAGGCAAATGTAGGTGACTTTTTTCTTTCTTCACCAATATACTATATATCCCTCATTTCTGCAAATATTTTGGAAATATTTTTCTTGAATTTACTGTACATTTATGTAACCGAGGTTATTTTCTCTAGATACAAATTACAGATGTCCCCTAAATGCCTCATGATGCAGACATTGACTGTAAAAAATATGGACATAGTCACGGTGACATCACCAATTGGTTCGCGAACTGCCATTTTGAAGCCTTGAGTGTAGCGATTTGACCATCACCATCTTGGATTTGGCCGTCGCCATGTTTGATTTTTGGAGCCAGAAATGACCATATTTGGAAGAGAAGGTGGAGCTGACCATAGCAAGCTACTAGCTTGGTTAGCATGGTGCATTTATAATCTATGGTTAACAGTCATAATGTTAATGCTAATTTTCGCTAGCGAAAAACAGGCCTAAGACCGTTAAAACAAAACGCACTCAGTGGAAAAACTGATGATCTGACTCATTGATGGGTCTTTTATTTCAAAAAACACCGAACAAGACTTTTTTTTAGGTGACCATAATATTACAATTAACTTTAATGAACTGAAAACACACTGTGAAATAGCAGCAGCTACGCCTATACGCCATGTTTACGTTACTTAAGAAATGTTGTCACCATGGCAGCGACTTGTCAATCACAACATAGCCATGCTCTGAAGCATACACTTCTTTATTGTCTATTTTTTGCAGCCAGTGGCGTCGCCCCCTATAGGCCATTAGATAGAATGAAGGTTTTTGGCACTTCTGTATTGGCTTCATTTTTCAGCTCCGGAGGTTGCTGCTTGGATGCAGATGATGCAGACTGCAGTCAGTAGAAACTACAATTTACCAATGTTCCCTAAACGCTCAACATGCAGGCTGATGGTAGATGCTAGCGGTAGATGCTAGCTAGGCGGCTGCGCATAGAGAAGTTTCTAGTCTCCCTTCAGTTACTGCAACGCAGCTACTCAGACGAGTGTTTGGCTAAAATGAGTTAGTTTGGAAAGAGTAAAATAAGGCTTAATGTCAGATTTAAATAAGTGTAGACCGAGTGGAGCTGGCGTGTTGCCAGAGAGAGAAAACTGCTAAGCTGCAGAGCGGCTGTGGAAAAAGAATCTTCGGGACTCTGGCGGGCGTTTCCCTCCAAATTAATGGATTATCCTGGTGAGTTAGTCACCCGAGATTAGCTGGTTAGCATTAAGATTTTGTTCCAAAATCATTTAATGGAGTGTTAGTTTACCTTGAAAGGTATGGTGAAGCAAAAAGCCAGTCAGGATATAATGTTTGTGTGATGTGATGAGAATATAGCTGATGCAGCTTGTTAGCCGCTAACCACTGTAGGCTTAATTACATTCTAGAAGCTAGGCTAAGTGCTACATGCTAAGCTGCTGTTGTAGTGCTGGGAAAGCACGTAAGGCAGTTTGTGCTTATTTGAAATGGGCTTAAAAGCTAATGTGTATGTACTATAACATGTAAAAGGCCTGATATGTTTATTCATCTGAAATGTACCCATGTCTATAATGCATTATAAACATACTTATAATGTGTTATAATCTGATCTGCTTATAACACTGTATAATTATAGTTATAAACACTCATAAATATTCATAACGCTTTATAACAATAATCAGAACACATTATAAAGCATTTTATAATGACTTATAAGGTCAAGAATCATAATACTTCATAACTGCTGGTCACTCACTGACATGTTTTGCAAGTATCATAGTGTATTATAATTCTCATAGTTGTAATACATTATAATCATTTTATAATGCATCAATAATCACTGTTGTAATGCATTAAAATGGTTATAAGTGACTCTAACTGGTCATTGGGTGCTTTAAGTGAAGTAATGTAATTCCTGAGGAATAGGAAGATATAATACATTACAAGCTGCTTATAAGTCACTATAAGTGCTCATTGTTTGCTTTAATAAAGTGAAAAAATATCATAAAAATCTTTGCAAGATCAATACAAAATGTTGTAAAACTAATTAATTAGTTTAACGAGTCATAACAGACAATGAACTGAGTTTCCAGTCTGACAATGAACAACTGAATGATGAACATTTACATTTCACTAATGTTTCCCCAAAAAACTCACTAAACACTCAAATTATAGATAAAACCTGAAACTATTTCTATTTCTATTTTACTTTTATATAAATGTTTGATCAACAAAAGTGAGTCATTAAACAACTTGGTGAGTGATAAGTGATTATAACACTTTATACAATGATTGATATGATACTTGACTTTATAAATCTTAATAAAATGCTTTGTAATGTGTTCCAATTATTGTTATTAAGTATTATGAACATTTATCAGGGCTGCAAACTTTTCACCTTTCACCTCTGAATGTGGAACACTGGCATGCTGTGTAAAAGGCAATGACCAACTATTTATTCATTGAATTAAAATGTGCTATGATGGAATATAAGATTTTGGTCTTATCGCCCAGCCCTGCTCTACTATATAGTCACATTTACTGAACAGTATTTGCATTGGCAGGACGATGTAAAATTGCAATGTTAAATTAAGTAAATACAACAATAACATGACATTCACAACAATAGATAATGGAACAGATAAAATAACTATATGTAGGGCCGGGCGATCTGTCCATCCTTTACACAGATTAAATTAAATTACTCTTCTTGGCTTTTTACTTCCAAAGCTTTTATTGTACTTACAGAAACGTAACAAGTGCAGTTTTCAACTCGAGTTCTCGAGTTCACACATGGAGGGTTCAGCCCCGCCGTGGTGAATCATAGTAACGCAACCATAAATGACAGCAAACTTCAGTAGAGACTCTCAGACTGAGCTGAAATTAAACAAGTGCATATACATCTGGTAAATCACATAAATAAAGACAGTCTGTACTGCGTTTTTCTGTCATTTATAGTCGCCGTCTCGCTGCTTCTCTGCGCTTTCTCAGCGTGGGCGGGGCTTAGCCCTCCATGTGTAAAGCACAGCAGAGGAGAGTTAACGACAACTGAACTTGTTACGTTACTGTAAGTGCAAGTAAAAAGCCAAGAAGAGTAATTCATCAATGTAATCTGTGCAAAAGATGGACAGACTCCAAATGACGAAAAATATTGCTGTAAAGAGTCTGATTAGTCACAACGATATAAACGATAGAGACATTTTTCTCTCACCACATGATATATATCATGTCACACAGCCCTAAACCACATGTACAATAGACTGTCAGGATGATTGTTTGTCACATTCAGTTTCCTCAGTTTGCTGCATGTTTGATAGAATCTGTTGCTTTTTACTGTCGTCTGACTTCGTAAAGTTTGGAATTAACATATAAATTTCTAAAAGTTTCCCACTCTGATGTTATTATATTTGGTGTTATTGATCAGTGCTGGTCTGAGGTTGAGCAGTATTGAGTGTTATTGATCAGTGCTGGTCTGAGGTTGAGCAGTATTGGGTGTTATTGATCAGTGCTGGTCTGAGGTTGAACAGTATTGGGTGTTATTGATCAGTGCTGGTCTGAGGTTGAGCAGTATTGGGTGTTATTGATCAGTCTCAGGACCAGTTGAGTCTTTTGGGGGTTCAGCTCTGGGTTTGTAGTGCCTGAAATTTAAGTGTGTCTTGGGGGCTCAATTTGAGGTGTAACCAAACTGTAAGCAGTGTTTCTTCTATAATAGTACAGGCTTGGTGGGACGCCAGGCCAATGAGAACCCCCGCCAGGCCAAAAAAAAAATGTAAATGTCAAAAATAACGCCAAATATCCATTCATTCACAAATCAATAGCACTGAACAGCGCTGTCTCGAAATGTGAGTGAACGTCTGTGTTGTTGCCTGGGAAACTGCAGGTAGTTTAAGGAATAGCGCAGAGCGTAAACAAGTGAGTGGTTAAACGAGAGAGCGTCAGAAAAATAAGGTTGAATGCGAGCGGAGCAGAAGAAAAGGTTAACAGGAAGTTGTCAGTCTGCCAGTAAATGTACAGACGACGGTGTGTCAGTTAATAAATGCTGCAGCTCGTCAAGACCAAGAAAAGTCACGTCTGTTGTTTCCACAACTGCTGGAAAAGTGAAGGGGCTTAGCTCCAAAGTTAGCAACATTGGGTTAGCCTAGCCTGACGATGCTAAACAGAGAAATAGAAAACAGAGAAATGTGTAGCTGCCCCCCCCTTCTTTTGGAAGATGATGTTTTTAGATTTGTTAAAGTTGACTGTCAGGACCCAGTTCTGACAGTCCTGCTCCAGGAGGTCCAGGTGCTGCTGTAGTCCTTGTTGTGTGGGTCATCAGCATAGAGCAGGAATTTAACTTCCTTATTGTTAAGAATTTGGCCAGCAGGGGTTCCAGACTGCTCCAACAGCACTGCTAAGTCATTAATGTAGATGTTAAATAGAGTTGGAGAAAGCTGTTGCCCTGAAAGACGCCTCTCGCTTCACCGAAGAGATCTGTAGTTTTTACTCCACACTTATTACTGACATACATTTATTTAATTATGTCATAAAGTTTACTGACTGTACTGATTTGGAGAATTTAATAATATAATCTCTCTCGTCAAATACAATCAAATCTCTCTCTCTGTCTCAAATTCAAATAATACAGGAGTTGCTGATGCTACAGAGCAGCTTGCCCATACAGCTGCTGACACACATCCCTCTGTAATTCTGAGGCTCAAATCTGTCTCCACTTTTAAATATAGCTGTAATAAGACCATTATTCCAACTCTCAGCAAAATATCCCACACTCACAATTAGGTTGAATCATTTTAGAATAGACAAGTGGAATTTTTCTGTGCTGTATTTCAGCATTTGGTTCAGTCTCCCATCAGGTCCACACGCTTTTTTGCTTTTGAGGGTCTTCAGTTTTGTTTTCAGATGGTTGATAGTAACGGGGAAATCTAGGAGGTTCTGGTGGTCTTTGAATATCAATTCCATATTTAGTAGTTTTTCCAGTATTTGTTTGGTTTGTCAGTCAGTTCCTGGTGGTTTTGGTCCAAATAAGGTGTGAAAATGTTGAGTCCATGTGTCTCGGTCCTGTATGAGCAGCTCCTCAGGCTCAGACTGACAGACAGAGTTCCACTGGTCCCAGAAGTCCCAGTTAGACTCTATACTCTCTTCAAGTAGGCACAGCTGTTTCTCACTATGCTTTATCTTTTTGCTTCTGGTTGTATTTTTGTGTCTTAAGTGCTTCACAATACTGAAGGCGTATATGATTGTTTGTTTCTAACTTGTTTTTTCAGGTTTTGACATTCTTTGTCAAACCAGTGGTTCTTTTTTGTTGTTTTTGTTTTGTTTGTACGTAGTTTGAATTGATCTTTATTTGCTGTTGTGTTGAAGATGTCATTTATATTGTGGACAGCTTCACATATGCCTTCAGTAGTGGGAGGGTAGGGCTATTCTATCAACTCTTGTAGTAATAATGTAATCTCCTCACTATTGCTGGCCTCTTGGTATTGCTCAGTGCTGTCTGGGGCCCATCTGTATGTCCTGGGTATGTTGAACAGCTTGCTGGGTTTTGTGTGTGTGATATTGTTGTGTTTGAGGAAGAGGGTGATTTGGTTGTGGTCTGATAAAGGGGTTTGGGGCTTGACTGTGAATGCAGTGAAAGAGAAGGGGTCCATGTTTGTGATCATATCATCTACAGTGCTGTTGCCAGCAGTTGAACAATAAGTGAACCTTCCCAAAGAGTCCCCTCTTACCCGACCGTTGACCATATACAGACTGAGGCTTCTGCACAGTTGTAGCAGCTCCCTCCCATTACTGTTCATTACAGTGTCAAAGTTGTTTCTAGGAGTCAGATGGAGGTGAATAGTAGGAGCTTGCTGGCTGATCAAACTGTCTCCTTGACTACTGGTGACTTCAGGTTGTGCCCCAGTCCAGGCGTTAAAATCACCACAGATTATTATATTTGCTGCCCCTGGTAATGACATATCTGTGACTCAAGGCAGGGAAACATGTCATCAGAGAAGTAAGGGGACTCACAGCACATAGATATATATCCTTCTGTGTAGGGAGAAGATCTCTTTTTATTTTCTGATGTTGAGAATTTGTAGTGAATTGTGTAAATGTGACTTGTAGCATATAATGAGTCCTCCTGAGTCTCTGCTGGACTAACAATAGATCATTTGTGGGAAGGGGCAATAATCTCTCTGTAGCTGGGAGGGCAGTGTGTGGGTACATCACCTCTACACCATGTTTCTGATAGGATTATGATGTCATTATTATTGATAGGTTTTACTCTTCAGACTAAAGACTGAGGAGTAAAGACCTTGGATATTCCAACAGCTTATTTTAAAGGAACTCATTGAAATTCTCAACAGAAGATGAACTAAAATAAAACAAACACAGAAACAACTTTTACACAGGTGACCTTGAAGAACCTATTAGAGTGAAATATATTCATATTCATTATATAATATATTCATATTTTATTATCAAATTAGGATTTGTTTAGTTTGAAAGATGTTTTTATAATAAATAAATATGTGAAGAAATGAAAAATTGAGATTGAAGCTCACTATGTTAATATAAGAACTAGAGCTGCTCGATTATGGCAAAAGTCATACTCACGATTATTTTGGTCAATATTGAGATCACGATTATTTAACACGATTACTTTTTGACTCATTTTTGCTGATGCTGACATGTGCACATATTTTATTCCAGCTGGCTGAGGAGACTATTACACCTGCAATCATAGATTGTACTAATGATCAATAAAGACAAATTATGAAGGAAGAACTCAGGAAGACTGGAGTTCAGGAGCTCAGCATTAAAACTTTAATGAACCTGCCAAGTGGGTGCAGTAGTAGTTTTCTTTGAGTTTATTAGACAGACAGGATTAATGTGTAGGATTTAATCTTTGGTCCACAGTCTGAAGCAGAAGGTGGCGGTAATGCACCTAATACGCTGGTCGCAAACCGCTGTTATAAACCACCTGTAAAATCTAGAATAGAATTTAAAATCCTTCTCCTAACTTACAAAGCCCTTAATGGTCAGGCACCATCATATCTTGAAGAGCTCATAATACCGTATTATCCCACTAGAACACTGCGCTCCCAGTATGCAGGCTTACTGGTGGTCCCTACAGTCTTTAAAAGTAGAATGGGAGGCAGAGCCTTCAGCTATCAGGCTCCTCTTCTATGGAAACATCTACCGGATTCAGTCCAGGGTGCAGACACCCTCTCTATGTTTAAGAGTAGGCTTAAAACTTTCCTTTTTGATAAAGCTTATAGTTAGGGCCGACCAGGCTCGCCTTGGATCAGCCCTTAGTTATGCTGCTATAGGCCTAGACTGCTGGGGGACTTCCCATGATGCACTGAGCTCCTCTCTCCTCCTCCTCCTCTCCATCTGTATACATTCATGTAACATCAATGCATGTCACTAACTTTGCTTCTTCCTCTGAGTTTTTTGTGCTTTCTCATCTCACTGGAAAACCTGAGTCCCGGGCCGAACCTTCGCGGTCCTTCACAGTCCTGATGGCATCCTTCCCTGTCTATTGATGCTTGTGCTTGTTGTTGTTGTTGTGATTGTTGCTCTCCTGCCCCCCCTCCCCCTTTCCCTCTCTCTTTCTCTCTCTCAACCCAACCGGTCAAAGCAGATGGCCGCCCACCAAGAGCCGGGGTCTGCTTGAGGTTTCTACCCGTTAAAGGGGAGTTTTTCCTTACCGCTGTCGCCAAGTGCTTGCTCATGGGGGAATTGTTGGGTCTCTGTAAATTAAAGAGTACGGTCTTGACCTGCTCTATGTGAAAAGTGCCTCGAGATGACTTCTGTTGTGATATGGCGCTATATAAATAAAAATTGATTGATTGATTGATTGAAAGAAGAAGAAAAAGATTTTTTCAAACAGAGTGGTACATCCTGTCAGCCGCGAGGTTTCCTATCTGTGCAGCCGAGCACCGCAGCTCTTCCACGGACTATTACATCCTGACAGTCCCGGAGTTTCCTCCGCAGGCTCCACTTCACTGGATCCAAATGGAGAGCCGGGGCTAGCTGGGAGGCTAGCGGAGCTTTAGCTGCAGCATGACCGGAGGGAAGCACAGCCAGTTAGCCTCCGCCAGCCTCCCAGCTAACGTTAGCCCCGGCTCTCCATTTGGATCCAACCGGAGCACCGAGCCCCAGTTTGTTTTTCAGGTTAAAGTGGGAAGAAGCAGCAGGTCTGTCGGGCAGCTGAGTGAAGTGGAGCCCGCCGAGGCAGAACAGGTTAGCCCCGGTTTCACTACAGGCAGATTCACTCACTACAGTGGGCGAGGAAATAAAACCAATGAATCAATAAGTACAAACATTAGCATCAGTGGGTTAGCATTACTGGGTTAACATCAGTACGTTAGCATCAGCAGGTTAGCCTAACCTGAGGGCTCTAAACAGAGAAATGGAGAACAGGAATATTTGTGCTGCTGAGTCTCCTGAGTTTTGTTCAGCACAACCTGAGAAACACTGAGTTTTGTGTGATGAACTTTATTGTTTAGTGGATTAATGCACTTTAATCCACTTTTGGATGCGGCTCTGCTCTCTTGGCTGTGTGCAGTGAACTGATGTCCCTCTTACATTACTTCTGTAGCAGTCAGATTACATTAATTCTAGGGTGAGTTTTTCTCTTTATCCTCCTGCTAACATCGACTGTAAATCCACATTTTAAAGCTGATATTTAAAACATTTTCTTCCTGGGGGGTCATGACCCCGGACCCCCCTAGGGGGTTCACATCTAAAAACATGCTGCTGAATCATCCCTCAGCTGCTGACTTTTCCCATCTGGCTGGATGCTCAACTTTCTGGAGCTCCCTGATTCAGTTCATCTTTTAGTTAGTTAGTTAGTGTGGAGACAGTTTGTTGTTGTATCTGACTGCACACAGCAGGACTCTCAGACTGTCTGACATGTGTGTTGTTTTGTGTGTTTGCAGCCTGTCAGGATGTCTGATCTCAGAGGAAGGCTGTGCTTCTCTGGCCTCAGCTCTGAGCTCCAACCCCTCCCATCTGAGAGAGCTGGACATGAGCTACAATTATCCGGGAGCCTCAGGAGAGAAGCTGCTGTCTGCTGGACTGAAGGATCCACGGTGGAGACTGGAGACTCTCAGGTACGCTCAAAAAACTATTTAGGCCTAATATGTAAGACTTATGTATTTCAATTGCATATAAAATTTCCATCCATTGGAATTGCATAGTTTTGACATATACAAACTAATAAACTTAACATGAAGCATTTTTATAATTCAAACATAAATTAAACAAGCAGGAATGAGAGGTTATGTATTCTTATTAATAAATCCAATGTGTTTAAAATAAATAATAACCAGGTTTATGCAATATCCCCAATTAACTTAAAATGCATCAAATTAATGCACTTTTAATGAATAAACCCAATGTATTTTAAATGTATCATTTTGAAAACTATGAACAGTGTTTCTGCTATAACAGTAAATGCCAAAAATAACGCCAAATATCCATTCATTCAGAAACCAATACCATTTGGGAGCCTCTGAGCAGCGCTGTTTCAAAACGCGAGTCAACATCTTGTGTTGTTGCCATGGAAACTGCAGGTTGCGTAGCTCCTTTTAAAGAAAAGGGCAGTACGTGAGCGAGTGTTTAAGCGAGAGAGCGATCGTCAGAAAAGTGACGGTGAATGTGAGCAGAACAGAGGGAAAGGTTGACAGTAAGGTCGTATTCAGACCCAATCAGGCGTTGTGGCGTTCAGCTGCAGGGTGGCGTGGAGTTGTGGGCGTGTCTATTTGTCCTCCAGAACATATCCACTGTGAAACAATCAGAAAATAACGTTTTATTGATCTGATTCACCGGCACTCTCTCTACCAGCACTCCCTCTCTGTCTTCATTCACTCTCTAGCTCGCTCGACCACTGCTGCTGTCTCTCTCTCTCTCTCGTCTTTTTTACAGTACAGACTAAAGTGTGTCAGTCAGTTAGTAAATGCTGCAGCATGGGGGTTAGCTCCAGAGTTAGCAACAATAGGTTAGCCTAACCTGACGACGCTAAACAGATGAATAGAAGCAATGGGGAATGAGGAATATATGGCTGCTAATCCCCCCCTGCCCCCCACCTTAAACAATAACTAAAATACATTAAAAACAAAACATAAAACAGTCAGATTACCTTCACATTTGAACAATTTAATATTTATTTGGAGCATGTCGCCAGTTTGGGTATTGCAGAAAGTCAAAGGCAGCAAAACGTCGCCATACAACAACATCACACTACACCATTTCCATTCAACAACATAACACACTGACATTCAGCACACACCCGCAAAAAGAGCAACCAAAACATGTGAACAACAAATATAGTAAAAATCTATTTAATAAAACAAAACAAAACAGAAAAACAAAAGAAAATACCGTTCGTACATGCACGAGGTTAAAGAAAGTGCTCCCTTTTCAAATATTTACTTATTTTGGCACAGTTGACCACTTAGACAAATGCCTATAAAGACATGTAAACAGTTAAAGGCTAATTTAAGGTAACCCTGAACTATGATTAGTAATTTCAGAAGCATAACAATTCCTAGAATCTAATCTTTAAATTAGAATCAAAAACATTGTGAAGGCTCAGGTGAGGCCAGTCGGCCTTAAACACTTTGCTGCTTGTTGCATGACCAAGAATATACTGTATATTATAAACAGACCTTTCTGTAGCAACAAGAAACTCTCTTACAAACTGTGCTGAACAATTGTGTGGAACTAGAGATAGACAGGTAAACCATGGTGACTGTACTGCTTACATCACATTACCAATTCAAGAAATCCCTGATATCCATTTTCTGAAATTTTCTGAGACCATAATTCAGAAGACTGTAACAAGGCTCAGTTGTTGAGGAGCTTTCTACCACTTTCACATGTTTCTTGAGTAAAGGAACTTAAACAGAATATTCAAGTTCACTCTGGTAAGTGGCAAAACTTGCAGAAATCAACCACTTGTTTGCATGTTTTTCCCACAGGGAAATAATAATCTATTAGTGCAAAATGCAGTCACTGAATTTAATCTTCAATACTTGACTTTTTGGTGAAGTCCAGGTCCAGGTCCATCAGGATTTTCTTGAACCCTTCAATCGTGCACTTGAGGTCCTTAGGGTACGGCAAGTTCAGCACATCAATGAAACAAAAACCATCAGACTTGCAAAGGTGACACTTTGTAGGTTTTGCAGAACTTCCACACCTTCAAGTACAACACCAACATCTGCATACATCTCATCTTCAGGACCGGCAGCCTCCACTCGAATCGCATAGATGCTCGTTGTTGTCTGTGCAATCCCTGACTCTGCCTCTGCACGTTCACTATCCTGCTGGATAAAACATGAACAATGAGCTGCGTCCCAGTGCTGGTCAAACTGTGATGTTCAAAGTTTCTAAAAATGCAGTTTTACAAACTGAAATTTGAGCAACAACTGAAGCATTCATTTAATGACAGTGATAGTTGGGGTTCTTATCTATGGTAAGAGTTCACACTTAGCATAGATAGAAATCCAGTACACTCTTACCATCACTGTATCACTACGCTACAATTTCAACTTCAAGTTGTCAGAACAAACAGTGACGAGGGCTCTGTTGTGTCGAGCTCCAGAAACAAAGTAGTTAGCAGTTAGCAAGCAAGAGGGTTGGGAAAAGATCCTGGACAATGAATCCCAAAACATGTGTTGTGCATCCTTCAAAAACTTTTCTCAGCTGTGTCCACACTTGAAATAGTAACACTGTGTTTTAAGACAGGGAAGCAGCTGATGGGTCAAACTGGAGAATCTATTAAACTAGTGAGTAGCAGCTAATGTCACTATATAGGTAAGAACTTGAACTATCACTTTGAACATGCAAGAAGCAAAAACGGAAAATGAGCTGCTGTGGACAGGGTCAGCAACACACCATATTTTAGACACTTAAAAAACAGGTCCATCTAAAACAAACAGTATTAGATTAAGTGTACGTTATAATATTTTCACCGCTTTACTTTACCGTCAGACTTTACTGAAAGGAAACTGCCTTTACATCATAAAATATTGCCCTATCCAAGCAAACCAAACTCCATTGCCTCCATCGCTCCATAGTGACTTCAGTGTTTTAAAAAGGACAGTTTAGATTCACCAAAGTCATACAATAACACAAACTGTACTGAAAGGAAAGCAGATGTGCTGTAGTTACTTAAATGACTGATTTTGCCTATGAGGTTTGGTTGTGGCGATGATGTTTTTGATTTTTACGAGAGTTAAAGGTGTTATATATATTTGTCTGGAAAGTACATCCTTCAAACATACAGGTTATGGTTTCATATTGCCTAAGATGTTGATTTACGTGACTAAAATAGTCCTTCTCTGTTGAAAGTTCCTGGCATCCACACGCCTGACAAGAAAATGTAGTGAACTGAACATGTGGTGTTTCTAGATTCCTGTGTTTTTGATATATGTGACTCAAAAGGTTCTTCCACCTTGTGAACGTACACGAACAATCTACATATACACACGGATACCGCCAATTGCTGCCATGGAGGAAATGTTTGAGCCTGAAAGGTTTTAGTAACTCATACCTAGTAGATAATGAAATGTCACACACTTTACACGGCCACATTCACATATCTGTGAACACAGACAAAACACATCCTATTAGTTGTGGGGTCATTAACTACACACTATGTGATGATCACATTATATTATACTCTAAAGTCTCATGTGATTGGCTGAAAAAAGACATGTGATGGTCAGAAGTTACAGATAATTCCCCTTCGAAAAAACAACTTTAAATGAAGCTGTTGCAGGGAAGTCTCATAAAGCCCACACACCAATGCAGTCAAGTTCACACATGACAAGAGCTTTGTAAGTGCAAGTTCAACAGTCTGCAGGTAAACTATACTACACATGTTCTCAATGTGTTTACAACATACTTACAAGATGTCAGAGGTTGCCCTGGCATTCAGCTTCATGTCAAACGATGTTGAATTAGGTTCCTGTAAAACACAAACTGTTCTAGTCAGACACTCAATGTATTTGTACTTAACATGTAATTCTACAATATAATGACCCTTTTACTTATCAAATCATAAGCCCAACATGAACCATTTTGACTATTTCTTTTCTTTTTTTGGTGGTGTCCAGGTTGTGCAGCAGAGTTTGGGTTTGCATCCACCATGTGCAACACATGTACAGGCTAAATTAGCATCTGGCTATTACTGAGTTTCTGAATAGCAGTGTCAAAAATATATGAATTATTGAAAATGATCCTCTGGCACTTCTTAGTCCATGTTAAAGCTCACCTCTCTGGCTGTATATTTCACACCTTCCTACATAAAAACACCTTCAGTCTACTGCTACTGACTATTTCCATCATTAAAATTATAATATATATTATATACATTCAGAGATGATTCATTTATTTATATTGTAATTTATTGACATTACATGAGGTAAATACAGTGGCCTCCTGGTTGGTTTTGATAGGCAGATGATGTGTGAGACAGTATCAACTGCAGTAATAAAACATGCACTCACACTGAAAACTGTCAGATGAACTACGTTGAGTATGGATGGAACTCACCAGTAATCAGCCTCGTGCGAGTGTCTCGTGCTCGCTCGTGCTGCGCTGAGGTGGTTGTCAAGATGGCGGCAAGAATTCTGACGTATCTGTTTAGAAACAATTCCACTTCCTGAGTTTGATATGTAAACCAATCTCACACATTTGAACTAATTGACTTCAACCATATTCAAACCATGTTCATACGTTTTAATTGATTACATTTCATTATTTTTAGAATTACAATATTTCTGCAGATTTTATGAGATTTGAATAAATCCATTTTCAAATTGTGGTGATTGAATGAAAATGACAGAAATCCAAATGCTTAATAATAAATGATGACATGAATGATGTTTTTGAGTGTATGGAGAGACAATGTCTGATAGAGGAGGAAGAGCTGGAAACATTTTCTCTGTCAGAGCTGATCACACATCTCAACTCAATCTTTGACTTTTTGTTATTTATAACTGAAGTTTCCTGTAAATGTTGAAAGTTCAACCTGATTAGATTCAATCAGGGTTTCAGAAGGATTGGGATTCTGGATTCAGATTGGATCAAAGTCTATCAAAGCCCAACCCCACATTTGAACAGAATAATCAAACAGTAGACTAGAGCGATGTAACGTCCATGTTTGCATGCTGAAAGAGAACGTGCTGCTCTGACCCCCCTCCTCCTTTCAGCCTGCAGCCTGCTGGAGTCGGATTCTTGACACCAGGTCCTTGGAGGTTTAGGAAATGTAAGTGTGTTTTTCATTTCATTCATCAAAACAAAGCAAACTTCAAACTGTGACATCACTCATTCACATCCTACTGAGGATGAAGATGATGTCATCATCAATCAGATGATCGATCAATAACTGCAGCTGTATTGTGTCTCGTTCTCTCCATCAGATTTCTGTCAACTCACACTGGATCCAAACACAGTAAACAGATTCCTCAAACTGTCTGACAACAACAGGAAGGTGACCTATGTGGAGGAGAATCAGTCATATCCTCGTCATCCAGACAGATTTGATTACTGGAAGCAGCTGCTTTGTAGAAATGATCTGACTGATCGCTGTTACTGGGAGGTCGAGTGGAGAGGAGACGTTAATATATCAGTGAGTTACAGAGGAATCAGCAGGAAAGGACGCACTAAAGACTGTGTGTTTGGAAGGAATGATCAGTCCTGGAGTCTGAAGTGCTCTGATGATGATGGTTACTCTGTCCGTCACAATAACATAGAAACATCCATCTCCTCCTCCTCCTCCTCCTCCTCTGTCTCTAACAGAGTAGGAGTGTATGTGGACTGTCCTGCTGGCACTCTGTCCTTCTACAGAGTCTCCTCTGACACACTGATCCACCTCCACACCTTCAACACCACATTCACTCAGCCTCTGTGTGCTGGGTTTGGAGTTCACTGGTCTGGTTCCTCCTCAGTGTCTCTGTGTTCTCTGTAGGAGGATGAGTCTCCTCCTGTTAGAGAAACTTTCTCATGTTATTTAGTACCAACCTGATCTCTCACTGCTTGTAAATGCAGTTTCTAAACCAACATGGTTTCCACATGACTGACAGTTTGTTTGACATTTAAAAAGCTGTAAAAAAGAAGCTGATGTTCTCAGAGCAGATAGCTCAGTCTGTTAGAGGACTGTTTGGAGGTTCGGAGGTCGTGGCTTTGATCCTTATGAGTCTCAGTGAAACTCAGAAGCTCTCAGAGAGAAAACCACCAGCGGCTGAAAGTTTACTGAAACGTCAAGTTGTGACCAAGGTTTTTAAAAATGTTGGAAGAGTTTTGCCGACTAACTATAACACACATAATGCCAGTAAGTATCCGCTGGCCTATAGAGGCTCTTTGTTGTTTTTACTCTTATTTGTTGTTCAATTAGTTCTTTTTTTAATCATATAGTCAATTCAGAAAGCGACATGTTTTTATGTGTCTCTACTGGATGTGCATGTTGAGCTGTAAATAAACATTATGATTCATAGATTCATCAATTCATGGTTTTGTCTATAAAATGTCAGGATATTGTGTAAATTGTGTAAAATGCTGGTTGTAATTTCACAGAGTCAAAGGCGACGTCTTTAAATGTCTCATTTTGTCTGAACTAAAGTCCAGAACAGTCAAATATTCTGTTTATTATCATGTAAGACAAAGAAAAGCATTCAATCTTCACACCTGAGAAGCTAAAAGCAGAAAATGTTTGCTTCAAAATGACTCAAATGATGATTAAGTGTTAATTTAGTGTTGATGGATAATCAATGAATGGACTAATTGTTGCAGCTCTGGCTGTATGTGAACAGAATATTAGAGGACAAACAGCTGACAGTTTAGCGCCTTACTAAATATCCACAATAAAAAGCTCTTTTACAGGATCATCAATCTGTTTACAATCTGTTTGAAATGTTTCTTATTTCCTGTTTTTGTGTTGTACCAAGTAAAGTTGATCATTTGTATGTTTATGTTACTCAGGCAGAAATAAATGGAACTGCAGTATCACCTGTTATGTCCAATAAAAAAGGATCATAAATAATAATAGAAGCTTTCATTTGATCTTTATTGTCAGATTCAGAAAAATGGCACTCTAATAATAAGATGAACATTATTAATAGTTATATTGTTTATTCACACACAGTTTAGCGCAGGGTCAGTTTCTCATTTCTACAACCTTCACACAACTCAACTTTGAATGAAAAGTCACATTTTGATATAAATCATCAACATTAATAGTTATATTTGGAAAATGTGCTTTGGACAAAAAGCAAGTGTTTTCTTCTCCAGGAAGAAAACAGTGAAACACGTGTGTCGGTTAACTTTCTGCACACAAAGTGAATACAGACGTCCGTTTGTCTTCTTCTGCTGTGACGATCAGTGGGTCAGAGGTCAGAGGTCAGAGGTCAGATCAGGTATGTGACGAGGAGCTGAGAGAGGAAACAAAGAAGAAAGTCAAAAGCTCACAGCTCAACATCCAAACACAGACTGCACACAGAGCTGCAAGCATGGAGGAGAAACCATCACATCTACAGATCCAGGTACAGTTCTCCACTTTACTGTATCACAGAAAAACTCTCATTTTTCTCTTTTTCACTTCATTTGAAAGATGAAGAAAACATCTGGACTCCTGCTGTCAAACTTCATCCAAACTAACAGCTGTTTTCTATTTCCATCATGTTGAACATGCAGGTTTGGAAAAACTAAATCTTTCTCCAAATGTCACCAAACAAGACTTTTACAGTCCGTTAAGAAACTCTTATTATCAGAAATAAACATGTGTCTGATTTTACAGTCCTGAACATTTTCACATGTTGGAAAATCAAACTTTATTTGTGTCGCAGCTTTACAATCCACATTTATGTTGAAATCTGAACCGTATATTTGCCTCTTTATTTCAGGGATTTTTGTTTATTTGCTGCTTTTATGTTGTTCTTTTAATATCTGGATGTCTCTGCTTCTGATTGGACATTTATCTCCAATCAAAAAGACAAATCACATCTGTTTCTGCTCTTATAATAATAATAATAATAATAATAATAATAATAATAATGTATAACTGTTTCATGGCAGTCTTCTACATTTTGCAGAACATATTTTTACTGTGTGAGTATTTGAAACATTGGAAATGATCTGAAGACGTAATTTGGACTGTTTTTTTTTTCATTGATTTATTTCTATTGTTACTGTTATCAAAATGATAATTACACGGAACACAGTGATAACGGTAAATGAAAATCAATCAATGACTACAGGAGTAAATATTGACATGTTTACCATAAGATGGTGTTTGTTTGCCGGCGGTCATGAAGCCTCTATACCTGTCCGCGGAGGGCCGAACCCACGAGAGGAGCCACGAGCCAAAGGACCCTATTGGCTCTCTCTGCCTCGCTGTCTGGCTGCAGGTTTCTGCTCAGATTCTCCCTCTTGCAGGACGGACCATGACAACAAGGAACAAACCGTTTCTGATTCATGGATCCATTAGTTTTATTGATCATACAAGTGTCGAGTCTATGAAATGTTAGAAAGTCATGAAAAAGGCCGTCAGTCGTTCTCAGAGTCGACAGTTATGTTTATTTAGTCTGAGTAAAGTCCAGAAGAGATTCAACCGACACCAGAGGTGGAAGAAGTACTCAGATCCTTTACTTCACTACACAATACTGCATGTACAAATACTCCATTACAAGTAAAAGTCCTGCATTAAAACCCTCCTACAGTAAAAGTATTCATTCATTAATTACTGCAATACTTTAACTACATCAAGCTCATAATACTTATGTACTTTTACTGCAATACTTTAACTACATCAAGCTCATAATACTTGTGTACTTTTACTGCAATACTTTAACTACATCAAGCTCATAATACTTATGTACTTTTACTGCAATACTTTAACTACATCAAGCTCATAATACTTATTTACTTTTACTGCAATACTTTAACTACATCAAGCTCATAATACTTATGTACTTTTACTGCAGTAACAGATGAATCTCTTGATAAACTTCTGACTGAAACTTTGATCAGTTTTGAACAAACTCATGTTTATTATTCAAGTAAGAAAAGTGACAGCAGACGCTCGGCTGTGGGTTTACAGATATTTACACACATGTACAGTTAGTCCAGCTGATCCTGGACCAGCTCAGACACAAACCTGTCCTCCTCACAGACTGGACGAGCTGCTGGCAGACTGACTCTGGATCAGCACCACAAACAAACAACATAAACAACAACAACAGCAGCTATGAGGAGTCAAACTACAGACGACAACAACGTTAGAAACTAACAGTCATTATTTACAGACTCTACGTACCTGCACTGCAGCAGAACAACATAAATAAAACAATATTTTAAACACAGCTGCTTTCAAAAATCATACAAAATATAAGTGTTTTTTTAGTGTAACAGTGCTGTTTAAACGCTGCCTTCAGTGTCTGATTCAAACGGTCGGAAAACTCCAAACTGCAGCAGGAAGGAGATGAACCTGCAGACACAGAGAACATAATAGAATATATTACATTAATATATAATGGAGATACTTTATGAACACATGAAGATACACAAGATATATGATGACTTTCTCCCATGTTCACTGTTGATGTATTTTTCTATATCCACTATTTTCCTTTATATGTTTTAACACAATAAATGTATTTACATTGAACAGCAATGATCATTTGAATTTGAGAATCATTATTTTTTAACTTTGTTTTCTTTTATTAATGATTGATCAGTAATCTTAATTGTGAGTTTGAACGATGGAAAACATGATGGAAATATGACGTTTCTGTTAGTTTCAGTGAGGTAAGTGTTAAACTTGTCCTGATGGGACATGTTCACAGATCCTGGTTTTTATCAAATCAGTCTTCACTAAGAGATCACATAAGTTGGAGGACCTCTTATAAAAACATCTGGGTGGGATTTGGAGTGCACTGCCAATATGAAGGTCGCTCTCCAAAATATGCCAGTGTTTACTCACTACTGTTTGGAGTGACTTAGAGATGGAACTGAATGTAGAAACTAGTGCCAAGCCCTGAGATGAGAAGAGAGCTTGGTTTAAGTAACTCTGGTCGCTGAATAAGGCGTACCCTCTTAACATGCTCATCCAATAATGTCTCTTCAGAACACCTACACTTCAAATTACCACACAAGACTTTAGCAGGTGACTTACAGATGTGTCTGATCTTCAATAATTGACTATAAGTTAAACTTCTTTTTAATGCTGGTGAGTGAAAACTCCTGAAATGTAAAAAAGTGTTTCTATCAGTTTTCTTTTTATATACTTCTGTGTGTTTGGAGGTTCCAACTTTTTCACCAAAACATCCAAAAAAGAGATACATCCAAGATCACAACACAATGTAAAGTTAATAGATTCCTTCCTTGAGTTCATGAATGCATGGAATTAATTCAAGCACTACCACTCCAAATGAAAAATAAATCATCTATATACCTCCAATAATATTTAATTAATTTAGAATAGGGATTATGATTATAAATTAAATCTAACTCAAATTTCCACATAAACAGATTTGTATAATTCAGAGCCAGAGATGAGCCCCGATGTTGGAGATAAAATTGGTCCTGAAACTTAAAATAATTTTTTGTCAATACTTCCTCAGTTAAAGATAACAGAAACTCCATGGAAGGATCCAATTCAGTTCTAACATTCAAAAAATAACTGAGACTGTGTCTTATCAGAGCATGAATCAATCACAACCTGTTTCCACTGGTAAAAAAAAATGTTTGAACCTAAAAGTAATGTAAAGATTTTAAAATTGGAGTAATGTGGGCTAACGTGTCTGGTGTTTGTCAGACCACAAGCTGCTGCGTTCAGGACGAGCTGTAACTGACCAACAGCTTTCTTACAGCCAGGACAAACATCATCCAGAGATTCAGTGTCTCACTTATCTTTTCAGCTTGGTCGTTCTCAGCAGAAATAGACAGTGGTGCAGCCGGGGCAGGAGGACTCTCCGCCTGTTGTTTCACCTGCTTCCAGAGATTTTGTTTGAGGTTTTGTTGTTTTCCTTATTTGTTGTCAGTTTCTCTCCTGACAGTTTGTTTGTCGGAGTGTGTTTGGCTCGTTTGGGGAACTTGACGTCGTTTGGAGGGATTTTTCTCACTTGGAGCGGTGACAGCAGGGTTTAACTGGCAGAATAATCAATATAATCAATAAAAAAAACCTTGTTCTGTGTGAGGAGTGTATGTGGCTGACACAGAAGTATCCCCAACCAGACTCCACCATGTCTGTCAGAAAGATGTTTCACCTCACATATTATTGTAGTAAGTTGACGGTGCTGACAACTATGACATATTGAGAAAGTGGCTCCGTAAGAGATCTTGTACCAAATACAATCGGTCAACCAGGAGGATCTAACAAGTCTTTATGAATTTTAGGATTATTGGATTATCTTGAACTATATATTTATACTCCTCCTCACGGGTTTGTCCCTCCGGGCTTGTTTCAAGACAGTCCTAATTTGAGCACCAGACTTTAAGTGGGGTCTGTATGAAGAGGGGTGTATACATCTCTATCACTTAATTGTCTTTCAAGTTCTTTGATGTATAAAGTTTTATCCTGAACCACAACGGCCCCTTTGTCTGCATGGCGTATAATGATGTCATCATTATTCATCAACTCAGCTCTGCTTTTCTCTCTGACTCTAAAGATTAGAGGGCAAAATTTGTTGTTTACTGCCT
Organism: Thunnus maccoyii; assembly: GCF_910596095.1. Lineage (NCBI taxonomy): Eukaryota > Metazoa > Chordata > Actinopteri > Scombriformes > Scombridae > Thunnus > Thunnus maccoyii. The sequence goes on along the minus strand of NC_056533.1, from coordinate 40,150,115 downwards.
GAACATAATTTTATAACATCCTGTTACACTAGTCGACAAAAAGTCTCCAGTGATGGGTTGTTTAGCCTACCTGTCAGTCACAGAATTCATTTTAAAATGAATGATTTTAAATCACTGAATGGTTTTGCCCATCTTATCTATCTGACATGGTTTAGACTTATGTGCCTGCTGGGTCTCTTAGATCCTCTGGTTCAAACCTCTTGAAAGTTCCTGACGTCAGAACTAAAAGGCTCTGAGAGGCAGCCTTTGTTAATTACACCCAAAACTCTGGAACAGTTTTCCTGAAGTCTGAGTGACTCTAAATCTGTTGACGCTTTCAAATGAAATCTTAAGACACATCATTTCACCATTGCTTTCTCCTGAAGGTTTAACTGTGAAAATGTTTTATCTTGTTTTAACCTGTTGTTCTAATTCAATTTTATCTCTTTTCTTTTCTCTCTGTGTTTTTATTGATGAATACAGAAATGTATGTGAAATTTCTTTCTGACAGGCATGGTGGGGTCTGGTTGGGGATACCTCTGTGTCATCCACATACACTCCCCACACAAGACAGGTTTTTTATTGATTATATTGATTAAAAACTAACTGTCAGAAGGGAAACTGACAATAATTAGGGAAAACAACAACACCAAATCTCCACCTGGAAGCAGGTGAAACAACCAGCAGGAGTCCTGGTGTGAACTAATATCACAGAAAGCGAACAGGAGTCGAGAGAAGAAGCTCCGTGTGTCACTTTATATTTTTTTCATGTCTGTGACATATTCTACAGATAGACATTGAAACTATAGTGACAGGTGTAATGTTGCTGGTATGATATCAATATGACCATCAACAGGTAATTTTCACTGTCTATTTGTGCTGAGAACTGAGCGTCACACAGAAAAAACAGGCAAGACGCTGAATCTCTAGATGATGTTTGTCCTGGCCGTAAGAAAGCTGTTGGTCAGTTACAGCTCGTACAGAACGCAGCAGCTCGTGTTCTGACAAAAACCAGACAGAGAGCCCACTTCACTCCAATTTTAAAATCTTTACAATGGTTACCTGTCAGTCACACAATTAATTTTCTGTTATTGGATTTTTAATCACTGAATGGACCATCTTATCTATCTGACATGGTTTAGACTTATGTGCCTGCTGGGTCTCTTAGATCCTCTGACTCAAACCTCTTGAAAGTTCCTGAGGTCAGAACTAAAAGGCTCTGAGAGGCAGCCTTTGTTAATTACACCCCAAAACTCTGGAACAGTTTTCCTGAAGTCTCAGTGACTCTAAATCTGTTGACGCTTTTCAAATAAAATCTTAAGACACATCATTTTACCATTGCTTTCTCCTGAAGGTTTAACTTTATTATTATTATTATTATTATTATTATTATTATTATTATACTGTCCTCATAAACACTGTTGACTAACATTCTGTCCTACTACACACATTGTCCTCACTCACAGTGTAGAAAAAACAAATGTGTGTATGAGGACAGTGTGGTTTTGTAGCATTAATGATGACAGTATGTTTATGAGGACACATGTGTTAGTAATGAATATTGATAATGAAGACAGAAATGTACATTTATTTGTCTAATTTCTCACATTTTCACATATTTTGGATATATTCCACAGATAAATCAGACCGCATCAGTAAATGCTATCTTACCACTTTTTGTCTTGTCGGAATATAAAAGGTACAGATAATAAAACTACCATCAAACTTTATGATCCAACTGATAAAGATTCAAACTGTCTGTTAATGTTTGACTTTAGTTGTTCAGATTCTTCGTTCCAGTTCAGAGCTGCTGTTCTGTGATCAGATTTCCTTAAAGATCACTTCAGGTTACAGATGAAAACACAGAGCTGAGACCTTAAAAACCTCCTGCAGTCAGTTACATGTTTGTTCTTCTTCTGGTTGGTTTCCTGGTTAAAGCTGCTGATATATTTCATCTTCACTCATCAGCTTCATTCAGATTATTTTCAGCATCTAAAGGTAACGTAACCAACAGTTTTCATCATGTTTGTGTCAGCGGTTGTTAAAATGATCTGATACCAGTAGAGATGGTGATTATAGTGATGTGTTATGTTGATTTATGTGCTGCACTGGTGGAAGGAATGAAACGCCAGGAGAAATAAGAAAAACTTCATTTTGCCAAAGCTGAAATTCAACCTGTTGGTGAGACACACGAAGTGACCAGAAAAATAGAAACACCTGTGTGATGCAATTAAACACTGCTGCAATAACTGTTGAGACTTGTTTGGACAAATTCAAAGGTTGGTTTAACAGTATGGGGTTCATGTTAAGGCTTTACTTTGTAGTGTCTAAATTATTATTTTGTCTGACTAAATTGTTTTTTCTACCTATTTTACATGAAAATATAGAAAATAAAATTCAGTCCAGAACATCAACACCATGAACCTAAAAAGTTTCACAAAGTTTACATTTATTACTGGATTGTTGTATTTTTCTGACACTTTAATCACAGCTGGAGAGATAATAATGTACATTGACATTAATATTACTACTGTACCACATATTGTTCCAGCTGTGTTATGCTAGCATTATGTAGAACTTTCACTGACTGCTAATTCTATAAAATAGTTATATGAGTATGAACATGTAATATAATATGTACTATGTAATATAAAGATTAGATTCATCTTTTGGATCATTTTCAAATGGTACACCTGCCCGGCAACTGAAACTGGGTGTTAAACTGTTATTTCAATAGATGCTTTGCAGTCAATTAATTGATCATAAATAGTAAAAAGCTTCTGCAGTTATGTTAGCAACACTATCACTAGCTAGCAATGCTATAACAGTAAACCAATCTGATCAATAAGAAAAGTTTTATTAGCTTTCAACACAACACTGACTATACCAACACAGTAATGTGGTTTTGTACTTTTACATAAAATTAATTCAAACTGTTTCAAACTGTTTTAACCTTTTTTATGTAAAACTGTTTCTTGAAGCCAGTAATTGTTTGTTCCATTAATTTTTAATTGTTGGAGACGTTTCGTGCAGAATCAAGGGTCACCTCATCCAGTCATCTTGAAACTGACAAACATTATTACAGTTAATATAATAACTAATCCACAGTAACAATAACCCACAGTCCCGCAGAAACACTTTGTTTAACAGGTGACACAGTTAGTGATTAACAGGTAATAAAAGCCATATAATAATAAACTCTGAAATCTCTTAAAACAAGGTCACAGAAATACTGTTGAAAACATCTTTTCATTCATGATATTCAGTTATTTAACCAGACTGAGAGCAGCAGCAACATAAACTAACCTTTCATTCAGTATCTTTATGCTATATCAATATAAAATAAATGTCACATTATATAAATGTCAAAGTGAATCACTGTCATCAAAACACAGTAAACTCTGTTTCTGGAATAGAGTTTAAACTGTGATGCCTCAACTCAGCAACATCTTTTTTCTGCTGTATATAAATCAATAATAATTTATGTTGAGTCAGACAGATTTTATTCTCTTATTCTGTCTGTTTTAATCTTTACTGTAGATGATGTTGAACATCAAGGCTCATTTAATTCAACATAAGTCATGGAAATTTCTGTGCTTAGATTCTTATAATCTATGATTGAAAGACACAACTGTAACACCTATAACCATAAATATAGTAAAATAAACATGATGTCTATGAAACTACTTGTTATAATGAAATAGATTAGAAACCGATGAAATAATAAAACACCAGTATCTACATTGTATAAGACTGATGACTTAATAGCTCTTTAACAAAAAAGACTATGAATTCACCCTTCACAGTTTCACTTAAATGTACTTAATAAGAAGAAAATGTTATATAATGATAATATAAAATAAACAATTAATTTAGATGTGTCCTTCTGTTCCGAGCTCTCATCCAAATACCAAACTGAAGACAAATGAAATCAATTGTCCTTTAATTTCTGTTCATATCTGATCAATATTCAGTTTAAGTTCAATCTATTTCTTCTTCTTTGGTCTCTCTGCCTCCTGCTTTTTGTCCTTTTTGTCTCTGCTGATTACTGAACCTTCTACAGCTGATCAATGCCCTCTATTGGACATCATGCAAAACTACATCATTAACCCGACTATTAGATTCAACTCTCTGTTAAATTTATTGGAGTTACAAATAGATGTAATAGAAGTAATTCATTGCAGTTTCTGACTAAAACAGCAATAAGTATCACAGATTATTGCAGAGAAAACTGATAGATTGACAGCGTCCTCAGATTGATGAAGGAGGATCAGCAGCAGTTTCTCTCTGTGTTTCCTCTGCAGGTGAAGGTACAAAGACTCTGTGACTGATGTGGATCTGAATTCACCTGGTGAGTATTTTTATGTCTTGTTCCTCGTAGCTGACTCCACCACCAGGTCATCTCCATTTAAACTGAAATGTATCTCCATCATGGTGAATGTAAAGTCACTGGAACATTCTCAAACTAAGTTCTTAAACATTGAAGCTCAGAGGAAATCTTTAAAATAATTTCTTACTTTTGCTCCATCTGGTGGTGGAATGAAGAATGACATGACGTCAGACCGCAGTGCAGAGCTGTGTGATGTGCAGCTTGTTGTAATGAATGAGCTTGTTGTTGTGTTTGTGTGAAGGTGTTTCTCTGCTATGGATCAGTGTGAGGACAGAGAGGAGGGAGTCCCTCCCTCTAAAAGCTCTCTGTGTGGGGAACATGACAGCGAGACCAAAGCTCAGAGGTGAGATGAGGATCTCTAACTGTCCATGACTGTTCTCCACTCACATCACTCCACCATCACTATTCACACTCACTGTCACATCTGACACTCAACTACTGAATAATAACTCACAATAACTCAGAATGAACTACTAACTTTCTGTGTTAACAAAGACCTCAATGACTGATTAGTCAACTAATCGATAAGATGAAGCATCTTTCATCAGATGACATGTTGATGAACAGGAGAACGTTTCTCATCCACTGTCTTCTTACTGATTTTCATTCTGCTTCTAAAACTTCAGCTGCTGACAGTCTAGTCAAAATTCATCTTTTTAAACTCTTTGATTTGTTAATTGTTTGTTTGTATCAGGATGCAGCAGCAGAGAGCAGACTCTCCTGAACCCAGCTGTGTGTCCATGAAGAGTGACTGCTCTATGGGTCGTCATATTAGCTTCGAAGACGTACAACCTGATGATGGAAGGTAAGAATATGAAACTGAAGTTTGTTATTATCTGACTGTCCTGAGAAGAGGAATCAATATATTGTTTCAGCAGTGACATCACAGTGTCCACCTGTGCAACAGTCACATGTCAAAGAGTTCAGTGTTATAAGACACCAACATGGTCACTATATCAATATGTGTGTGTAACTTTGAAAACATCACATCCAATAATCAGAGCAGCAGCTAACTTGGATGTGTCTGTCTGGAGCTTCAAAGATGGATCCTGCTGAGCAAAGGTCAGAATATTGATCTCAGGATTGATAAACTGACTGAACAGATTTATAATTGATAGAAAGGATTGTTAGACACAAAAATGTTTTATATTTATGGAAGATGAGAAAAATTCTAAAATGTCTTATTAAAGACAAATCAAAGAAAGAAAGAAAATGAGATACAATGCACGTTATGTATACGTGTTTCCTTTTCATGTAAGTGTTTATTGTGTCATAATTAATGAAAAACTTTTGGTAAAGAGACAATGAAGGTTTCTCAGGCTGCATTAAAATCAAACCAGAACACAGAAAACAAAGTGAAAAGGTGTTTTACATTTCAGTGTTTGTTGTCTTGTCTGTTCTTTCATGCAGCACAATCCATCTCATTAAAACTGCAAACAGTCTCACAAATGGAACTAAACATACAGTCAGTAGTTCTGTCCCTCAGCCCACAGGAAACTGTTTTATTGTGAAAGGCTGTCTGTCATGTTTGACTTCACCTCTGCTGGTGTTGATAAGCTCCGCCCATGGCGCTGCCTCCAAGCTGTGATTGGACGGCTGATTATTTTTCAGACTCAGAGTCTCAGGAAGACTCAGCTTCATTTCATATCTTTATTTCTGTTTCTTCTTCTCTCCTCCTTTCGTCTACACGAAGAAAAAACACAAAGAAACGAACAACACAAAACAGGAAGTGGAAAATGAAGAAAAAAGGATCTTTCCCTTTTTTCTCTCACAGATCAAGAGGAAAATATGTTAAATGACCTCATTCAAATCAGAAATTTTTTTAAAATTATTAACAGGATCTGTATGGATCAGATGGGAAATGGACAGGAGATTATTCTCATAATTTACAGGAAATCTTACTCTGCCAAAATTAAAAGATGATACTAAACAATGGATGGATGAAAACATACAAAAAGAGGAAGCTGATGCCATAACATCTCTGAAAACACATAAAGCACCAGGGACAGTTTTTAAAACAATGTCTGGATCACCTTGTACCTCCTCTAACAGAGTCTGTACAGAGTAAAAGCTGCTTGATGTTGTGTTCATCCATCTGAAGGCTGAACTGGGATGTTTATAGTTCCATCTTTAGTTATTGAGGTTGGTACAGATTGTTACTGAGCCATAGAACTCCTGTAGAACATCCTCACTTCCTTCTTCTTCTGTTGACTCATCACCAAGTCGCCTGCCATCCTCTTTTCATCACTGGAGGAATTTGAACTCATCAGTCACACTGTTCTGAAAGATTTCTATTAATTTCTGGGATTTAAACTGATGATTAATTCTTCATTTATGTGGTATTAACTTCATGCTTTTCTCACTGATTATTATTCAGTTTGACAAGAGCATCTATGGGTCTTTAGCTTTAATAAGCTGTGTGCAGATTTGAGTCATTAAATGTCCTTAAATGTGATGTTTTCTCCACAGAGTTCAGCAGCAGAGCTCAGAAGTTCCCAGTGATCAGTCTGCACAGCAGCATCAAATACACCTGGACTCCATATTTATGGTGTGTACATGTACAAACACACCTTTAATATTAACTCCATCAACCAAAGATGAAATACTAAAGTACCATTCACGTCCTAACAGCATCCATGCTGCTCTGTTTAGACCAGCAGGCCTTCAGACAGATGAATCACATGTTGTGTTCTACCAGTTTAAATTAAATGTTCAGTTTATCTTTCTATTCCAGCTGCTGGAGGAGAACATCATCACTTTTGTGAAGAACGAGCTGAAGAAAGTCCAGAGGGGTCTGAGTCCAGATTACCCAGAATGCTTAGAGAGTCAGAGTGAGGATGAGGAGGTGTTGGACAGTGAGGAGGAAGAGCAGAGGAGGAGCAGTAGAGAGGCATTTCTGAAGATCACACTGCACTTCCTGAGGAGAATGAAGCAGGAGGAGCTGGCTGACTGTCTGCAGAGCAGTAAGAGGATTTTAACAGATTTAACATGATGGAGGCAACATGAGAGAGGTTTATATTTCAAACTCTGCTGTAAATATGCTGCACACATCTGCATCAGATCAGAGGCTGTTTGTCCTCCACTGATGAGCTGAATAAAACTGATGGAGGAGGAAAAACTATACAGACACACTTACATGTTCACTGATTTCATTTGTTGTTTGTTCATCCAGGAACTCATGCTACAGAGTGTCAACATAAACTCAAGTCTAACCTGAAGAAGAAGTTCCAGTGTGTGTTTGAGGGGATTGCTAAAGCAGGAAACCCAACCCTTCTGAATCAGATCTACACAGAGCTCTACATCACAGAGGGAGGGACTGCAGAGGTCAATGATGAACATGAGGTCAGACAGATTGAAACAGCATCCAGGAAACCAGACAGACCAGAAACAACAATCAGACAAGAAGAAATCTTTAAAGCCTCACCTGGAAGAGATGAACCAATCAGAACAGTGATGACAAAGGGAGTGGCTGGCATTGGGAAAACAGTCTTAACACAGAAGTTCACTCTAGACTGGGCTGAAGACAAAGCCAACCAGGACATAAAGTTCACATTTCCGATCACTTTCAGAGAGCTGAATGTGCTGAAAGAGAAAAGGTACAGCTTGGTGGAACTTGTTCATCACTTCTTTACTGAAACAAAAGAAGCAGGAATCTGCAGGTTTGAAGAGTTCCAGGTTGTGTTCATCTTTGACGGTCTGGATGAGTGTCGACTTCCTCTGGACTTCCACAACAATGAGATCCTGACTGATGTTACAGAGTCCACCTCAGTGGATGTGCTGCTGACAAACCTCATCAGGGGGACACTGCTTCCCTCTGCTCACCTCTGGATAACCACACGACCTGCAGCAGCCAATCAGATCCCTCCTGAGTGTGTCGGCATGGTGACAGAGGTCAGAGGATTCACTGACCCACAGAAGGAGGAGTACTTCAGGAGGAGATTCAGAGATAAGAAGCAGGCCAGCACAATCATCTCCCACATCAAGACATCACGAAGCCTCCACATCATGTGCCACATGCCAGTCTTCTGCTGGATCACTGCTACAGTTCTGGAGGATCTGTTGAAAAGCAGAGAGGGAGGAGAGCTGCCCAAGACCCTGACTGAGATGTACATCCACTTCCTGGTGGTTCAGTCCAAACTGAAGAACGTCAAGTATGATAGAGGAGCTGAGACAGATCCACACTGGAGTCCAGAGAGCAGGAAAATGATTGAGTCTCTGGGAAAACTGGCTTTTGAGCAGCTGCAGAAAGGCAACCTGATCTTCTATGAATCAGACCTGACAGAGTGTGGCATCGATATCAGAGCAGCCTCAGTGTACTCAGGAGTGTTCACACAGGTCTTCAAAGAGGAGAGAGGGCTGTACCAGGACAAGGTGTTCTGCTTTGTCCATCTGAGCGTTCAGGAGTTTCTGGCTGCTCTTCATGTCCATCTGATATTCATCAACTCTGGAGTCAATCTGCTGGAAGAACAACAAACAGCATCCTGGTGGTCTGAAGTGTTCAGAGGGAAATCAACATGTTTCTACCAGAGTGCTGTGGATGTGGCCTTAAAGAGTCTACATGGACACCTGGACTTGTTCCTCCGCTTCCTCCTGGGTCTTTCACTGCAGACCAATCAGACTCTCTTACGAGGTCTGCTGACACAGACAGGAAGTAGCTCACATACCAATCAGAAAACAGTCGAGTACATCAAGAAGAAGATCAGTGAGAATCAGTCTGCAGAGAGAAGCATCAATCTGTTCCACTGTCTGAATGAACTGAATGATTGTTCTCTAGTGGAGGAGATCCAACAGTACCTGAGTTCAGGAAGTCTCTCCACAGATAAACTGTCTCCTGCTCAGTGGTCAGCTCTGGTCTTCATCTTACTGTCATCAGAAAAACATCTGGACATGTTTGACCTGAAGAAATATGCTGCTTCAGAGGAGGCTCTTCTGACGCTGCTGCCAGTGGTCAAAGCCTCCAACAAAGCTCTGTACATGCACACATAACTATTAATGTAGTTTAATCTTTGCTCAAATAAGAAAACTAATGTTTGCAAATGTTTTCTTTTGTTCTGATGATTTTTCTTCAGGCTGAGTGGCTGTAATCTCTCAGAGAGAAGCTGTGAAGCTCTGTCCTCAGTTCTTGGCTCCAAGTCCTCTAGTCTGAGAGAACTGGATATGAGTAACAACAACCTGCTGGATAAAGGAGTGAAGCTGCTGTCTGCTGGACTGGAGAGTCCACACTGCAGACTGGAAACTCTCAGGTCATTTTTATTACTGTGTATATAAAGTAATATTTTGGCTTTCGCCCAGTTTACAGTTTACATGAAGAGTTTTTGATACTAAAAGGATTTTGTGTACAGTCTGAGCTGAAGTGTTGTAATATCAGTAAGTAAAGTACAGTAAGTAAAACTTCTTTCACATCAACGTGAGTCAGGATATATATTTCTGTCATTTAATCTTCATTGAGGACTCAATGTCATGAAAATCTAGTATAATGGAAATAATAACAGAAAATATGCAACATAGAATTACTGTCATATCCTCTACATGCAGGTGAACATACAAAGCAGATCTGCTGCTCAGTAACACATGATTCACACATGCACATGATCTTCTTTACAACTTAGAAAAGTACTACAAATTATATGTTTAACCAGTGAATGAAATGAAATCAGAAATATGATGGAAGACACTACATTGGCTAATTAAATTACTACAATCACACAGTGAATATCATTGGAATGAAAAATATGAACTAACATAAAACATCAGTAATTTTTTTATTAAATCTTCTTACTATCTTTAGATACGTATACTGTCAAACAACATTTATATTTAAAGACATTTCTTCTGCCAAAGTTAAAACAGAATGGCATCAGATTAAACCCTGAGCTTCAGCAATTGCAGTCTCCAGCGAGAACATGTGCTTTATCTCCTACTACTAACCTAAAATGTATCTGCGTGACACCAACATACAGCAGGGGGCGCCGAGTGTAACACACACAACAAACATAAAGGCCTGAAGGACAAAATACTGTTTATTGAGCTGAGAATCTTTTAAGGCTCATTCGAGCAACTGTTGTGTGTGTTCAGTCTGTCAGGATGTCTGATCACAGAGGAAGGCTGTGCTTCTCTGGCCTCAGCTCTGAGATCCAACCCCTCCCATCTGAGAGAGCTGGATCTGAGATACAATCATCCAGGAAGGTCAGGAGAGAGGCTGCTGTCGGCTGGACTGGAGGATTCACACTGGAGACTGGACACTCTCAGGTATGGACAGACAGGTGGACATTCGCAGGTATGAGCAGACAGATGGACACTCACAGGTATGGACGATGGACAGACAGGTGGACATTCTCAGGTATGGACAGACAGTTGGAGTTTCTCAGGTATGGACAGGTGGATATTCTCAGGTATGGACAGATAGGTGGACATTCTCAGGTATGGACAGACAGGTGGAGTTTCTCAGGTATGGACAGACAGGTGGAGACTCTCAGGTATGGACAGACAGGTGGACACTCTCAGGTATGGACAGACAGGTGGGCACTCTGACTAACTGAGGGACTCTGGTTTATGTTTAATGGTGGATATGAGTGAAGGTGTATGAAGTTGACTGTGACTTTGTCTCTTCCTCCAGGATGGACCATGGTGGACTGCAGACACTGAAACCTGGTCTGAGGAAGTGTGAGTGTGTTTTCAGTTTGATTCATCAGAACTTTGAGAAAAACTGGATGAAATATGTAAAAGAAGTGAAAAAAGTTCAAAATGATGGAAAATCTGTTTCAGCCTAAACTGACATTTATCTTGAACCAATGAATCCATCAAACAGAAATTTCCTTCTGTTTGTCACAGTTCAGGAGTTAAAAGAGAAATGTTTTATAAATGGCAATATGGTGGAGCTACCTGCTCCAAAACGTCACTCATGTCTCTCCTGCAGATAAAGTTCATTCATTCATACTGACTTCAGCTGTTTGGAGCATTTGGACAAAAATCTGTTTCTAACAGACAGTTTGAGATTAAAATAACAGACTTGATGTGCAAAGACCTTCACTTTACATCAAACTTCATTGAAAAAACATGAATATTGCTGACATCTTCACTGTCATGTTTACTGTTAATGTTCTAACTGAACTGTTGAATTTACATTTAGACAAACATCAGACGCAGCTGGAACGAAGTTTAACTTTGAATTTGGCAAAAAAAAATTCTCATCAAAAGGTTCACTTACTCTGTATCTCAAAAGCTTTCAGTCGCATCTCATGGCCTTCCTCAGTGGATGGAGTGTCTCAGTTGTCATGGAGATGGTTTAAGTTTGAATGGTTTAATTTCAGTGATTGTCAGTAAAGTTGTTAATAAATCAACAGATGATAAACTGCAGCTGTATTGTGTCTTGTTCTCTCCATCAGATGCCTGTGAACTGGAACTGGACACAAACACAACAAACGCAAAACTCAAAATGTCTGACAACAACAGGAAGGTGACACATGTGGAGGAGAATCAGTCATATCCTGATCATCCAGACAGATTTGATGTCTGGCCTCAGCAGCTGTGTAGAAATGATCTGACTGGTCGCTGTTACTGGGAGGTCGAGTGGAAAGGAGACGTTTATATATCAGTGACTTACAGAGGAATCAGAACGAGAGAACACAATGATGCCTGTTTGTTTGGAAGGAATGATCAGTCCTGGAGTCTGTACTGCTCTGATGGTGCTGTTTACTCTGTCTGTCACAATAAGACAGTAACATCCATCTCCTCCTCCTCCTCTTCCTCCGTCTCTAACAGAGTAGCAGTGTATGTGGACTGTCCTGCTGGCACTCTGTCCTTCTACAGAGTCTCCTCTGACACACTGATCCACCTCCACACCTTCAACACCACATTCACTCAGCCTCTGTATGCTGGGTTTGGGTTTGGGCTCTGGTCACCTGGTTCGTCAGTGTCTCTGTGTCCTCTGTAGGAGGAAGAGTCTCTCCTGTGTACAGAAACTCTGCTGACTGCAGATCAGCTGCTGAAATCCAACATCACACACACTCTGCACTGTGAAGCAGATCTGTCTCAGACTCAAACACTCAATTATTTTTCCTTCTACATGATTCATTGATTTGTCTCAGTTGACTCTGTTGTTGTTATTGTCAGGATCCAATGAGCAGCTTGCAGCTCTATTCATGTTTTAATAAAATAACATCTGTCCAGCTGTGGAAGCCCAGAGTGTTTTTGTTGTTCTCACATGTATTTTATCATATCATCATCAATAAAAACTATTCATGGCATTATTATTGAAAGCGTCCTCATTTATAATATAATATAAATAACAAGCTTTTAAAATACAACACATTGTTAAAGATGAAACCAGTGGTTTCCAACCTTTTTGGCTTTTGACGTCTTACAAAAAGCAGTGTGTATCAGAACTTTGTTTTTTCTTCTTTCCTCTCCCATTAATCATCTCACCACCCCTCAGATTTATCTGCTGACCCTTTGGAGGGGCCAGACCCCTAGGTTGGGAACCACTGGACTAAACTAGCTAACTGTATATAAAGTAGTGTAAACTAGCTCCACCTCCAGCAGCTACAACAGTAACATGCTGCTCTAACACTGATGCTTCACTATTAATAATCTAATGATGTCATATATAATAATATATCAGTCAGAGGGACCAAACCACTACTTTTACTGCAATACTTTAACTACATCAAGCTCATAATACTTATGTACTTTTACTGCAATACTTTAACTACATCAAGCTCATAATACTTATGTACTTTTACTGCAATACTTTAACTACATCAAGCTCATAATACTTATGTACTTTTACTGCAATACTTTAACTACATCAAGCTCATAATACTTATGTACTTTTACTGCAGTAACAGATGAATCTCTTGATAAACTTCAGACTGAAACTTTGATCAGTTTTGAACAAACTCATGTTTATTATTCAAGTAAGAAAAGTGACAGCAGACGCTCGGCTGTGGGTTTACAGATATTTACACACATGTACAGTTAGTCCAGCTGATCCTGGACCAGCTCAGACACAAACCTGTCCTCCTCACAGACTGGACGAGCTGCTGGCAGACTGACTCTGGATCAGCACCACAAACAAACAACATAAACAACAACAACAGCAGCCGTGAGGAGTCAAACTACAGACGACGACAACGTTAGAAACTAACAGTCATTATTTACAGACTCTACGTACCTGCACTGCAGCAGAACAACATAAATAAAACAATATTTTAAACACAGCTGCTTTCAAAAATCATACAAAATATAAGTGTTTTTTAGTGTAACAGTGCTGTTTAAACGCTGCCTTCAGTGTCTGATTCAAACGGTCGGAAAACTCCAAACTGCAGCAGGAAGGAGACGAACCTGCAGAGACAGAGAACATAATAGAATATATTACATTAATATATAATGGAGATACTTTATGAACACATGAAGATACACAAGATATATGATGACTTTCTCCCATGTTCACTGTTGATGTATTTTTCTATATCCACTATTTTCCTTTATATGTTTTAACACAATAAATGTATTTACATTTAACAGCAATGATCATTTGAATTTGAGAATCATTTTTTTTTAACTTTGTTTTCTTTTATTAATGATTGATCAGTAATCTTATTTGTGAGTTTGAACGATGGAAAACATGATGGAAATATGACGTTTCTGTTAGTTTCAGTGAGGTAAGTGTTAAACTTGTCCTGATGGTGGCGCCAGAGGAAAACTCATCTTCTTACCTAAATCAAAACAGCTGCACTAAAGTAACTTTAAGCTTTTAATGTTGTTCATTTTAGCATGTTAGCATGCTATGTTAGCATCAAAGTCCAGCTGACACTGATTTGAATTTGGTCTCATTTTCTGAGCTGAAACTCTGATGAAGAGGAAACAACAGTTATCAGGATTGATTGTTCCTCTGGGTATAAATGACTGAAACAAACTTCGATGAAACTCATTCAACAGTTATAACGATATTTTATTTTGAGCTCTGACATCACATCTGTGCAGTGTTGATCTGCAGTAACTAGTGATAAAGTTTCTCCTGATGAGCTCAGCAGCTGCTGCAGTGATGTCGGGACTGTTTGGACTGAGACACACAGCTGTGGCAGGAGGAGGATGTTACAGAGTGATGAGTTCACTTACAGTCCGGTCCATCAGGTCAGCTGACTCACACGATGGTGGCCGGGCCGATGACTGGAGACGCTTTCTGAGGACGGACAGGAAGAGAGATCATGTGATCAGAGTTTCTTCTCTCTGCTGACAGCAGGAGGCTGCGTTACATTATTCTATCACAGTAACTGGGATTTACAGGAACCTTGTATTTGTTCTATCTACAGTAGATTTGTTTTGATGTAAACTATGAAAGTCTAAACTTCCATCATGAGGCCAATGATTTTGCTGCAAGGCCATATTTGGCCCACAGGCCGCTGTTTGCCCACCACTGTCTTAGAATATACATGAGCTGAGTACTGATGCGTCTGTTTTGAGCTCAGTGCAGGTAAAGCAGACGCAGGTGACAGCAGTGAACTCACAGGTGAAATGTACTGGCTGTTGAGGTGCTGTTTGTTGGAGGAAGAGGAGGATGAGGAGGAGCAGGAGGGCTGGCCGGGGGGGCCGGACTCCTCGGGCAGCGCCTCCTGCAGGTGAGAGGAGACGCAGCCGCTGTCGGAGCCGGTGGAGCCGGAGAGACAACGAGACGAAGAGTCTGAACTCTCTGTAGCTGCAAGAGAAAAACATCCTGCTGTTAAACCATCAAGTTCATCCAGAAAACAAACTGTGACGGTGTGTGAACGTACTCATAGAGGGCTGACTGCCCGTCTCATGCTCCTGCTCGTCTTCCTCAATACACGACGTGATGAAGGAGCCTTCAGCAGCAGAGGAGGAGGAGGAGGAGGGCAGGGCTTGACTGGAGGAGGAGAAAACAGTCACTTATTGATGATGAGGAGGTGTTTCCTGTAGCTGTGTGTGTGTGTGTGTGTGTGTTATTGTGTGTGTGTGTGTTACTGTGTGTGTGTGTGTGTGTGTGTGTGTGTGTGTGTTACTGTGTGTGTATGTGTGTGTGTGTTACTATGTGTGTGTGTGTGTGTGTGTGTGTGTGTGTTACTGTGTGTGTGTGTGTGTGTTACTATGTGTGTGTGTGTGTGTGTGTGTGTGTGTGTGTGTGTGCGTGTGTGTGTGTTACTGTGTGTGTGTGTGTGTGTGTGTGTTACTGTGTGTGTGTGTGTAGTTTAGTGTGTGTGTGTGTTACTGTGTGTGTGTGTGTGTAGTTTAGTGTGTGTGTGTGTTACTGTGTGTGTGTGTGTGTAGTTTAGTGTGTGTGTGTGTTACTGTGTGTATGTGTGTGTAGTTTAGTGTGTGTGTGTGTTACTGTGTGTGTGTGTGTGTGTGTGTGTGTGTGTGTACCTGTACATGTGCAGGTTGAGCGGTCCCAGCAGGCTGGAGGAGGAGGGTCCTGATGAAGAAGGGTCAGAGGTCACCGTTCCACGTTTAAAAGGGTTCGAGTGGTCGAACACGGAGACGGCGATGGACGCCCGCGTTCTGGCACCTGAACACACACACACACACACACACACGTTATTGATCACACCTTCACAGAACTAATCATCATCAGTTCATTCATTCTAAAGAATAATCAATAACTATTTTATTGACTTATAGATTGATTAAATTATATTTATTAATATTTCTCACTGGTT
Source organism: Thunnus maccoyii (assembly GCF_910596095.1). Taxonomy (NCBI): domain Eukaryota; kingdom Metazoa; phylum Chordata; class Actinopteri; order Scombriformes; family Scombridae; genus Thunnus; species Thunnus maccoyii. Next base: position 40,134,074 of record NC_056533.1, on the reverse strand, counting down.
GGTTTCAGCTTCCAGGTGAACTGAACTGCTGATCACAGCAACATATTGATTAACAAGTTAACTGATCAATAACAACGATTGACAGCGTCCTGATGTGAGCTGGTAGAGGTGTTGGTGTTGGTGTTGGTTACCTCTGCTCTTCATGATGTAGTGAACAGCTCGGTCGCTGATGGCCGCGTCGCTCGGCTGGATGTCCAGGAACGGTTTGTTTCCGACTCCCATGGAGACCATCTCCTTCAGACGCATCTCTGAACACACAACAAGAGTCAGCGAATGATCACCGAGGATGAAGAGGAGAGGATGAAGACCAGCAGACAGAAGCTGCGTGTCTGTCTGTACCTTTGTTCCTGGTCGCCTGGGTCCACAGGATGCGGGCGATGTCGCTCGTCCAGGCGTGTTTGATGTCTGCGGCGGCGGCCTGGAGGATGAAGGTCTGATTCTTAGTCGTCCTCCTTCTGAACCAGATCTCAAAGCGCAGCCCGTTGTCTCCCGTCGACTCCGTCAGACCCACATCTGCTGTCTGGACCACAAACACCACTTTAATGTCTCACAGTCTGATTGTGTCTGATGTTTGTGGACTTGTGGCCGCCGTGTTTACCTTGAAGGAGTGTTTGTAGATGAACACGTCCAGCCCGCCCTCCATCTTCTTGGGTTTACTGAAGAGAACGAGCTCCTCGAACAGGAAGACGTGACGCTGACATTTCCTCCTCCCCGTCCAGACAGTGAACTCGTCCTGCCGGATCAGCTGACCCTGCTCCTTCAGGTTCACCTGCGGAGAAACACAAAGACACAGAATCACTGTTTGTTCATGTTGTTTTCTGTCGTTTTGTTTTCTTCTTCTATTCTGTACAAACAACATCTACTTCCTGTCTGTCCGTCCTGCAGAAGGATCCTCCTCTGTTCTTCTTCCTGAGCTTTCTGACATTTATTACCTGTTAAATTGTTGTTTAGGGAGTTTTTCCTTATTTGATTCGAGGGTCTGAGGAGAGACGACGTGTTGCTGTACAGACTGTAAAACCTCCTGAGGTTCATTTGTGATGAGATGAGAAAAACTTTCATGTTCTGAAGGAAAGTTGTTGAGCAAAAGTGCTGCAATCAAGCAACACATGATAATACAATACAATACAACACAACACAACACAACACAACACAACACAACACAATACAACACAACACAATACAATACAATACAATACAATACAATACAACACAACACAACACAACACAACACAACACAACACAACACAATACAATACAAGGACAAAAGCATATGTCATAGACGAGACGATGCAGTGGTTCTGCACATAACAAGTCATATCCAGTAAAACACAACAGGTCAGTGCAGTAGAACATGATGCTGTACATTAGTCAGAAACCAGCAGATCTATTAATGCTTCAGATATTTGACTGTACAAATAAACTGACTTGACTTTGGAGATAAAATGAGATTCTGTTCCTCACTGGATGGGAAACAGTTTTCTGTCAGTAACAGAATGTGGAAGCAACACAGTCATAACTTTAAAGGAATCATGTTTACACACAAACGTTCATCATCCTTCATTGGAATAAATGCGTTATGAGTTATGAATGTGAAGCTTTCCTGTTGTTGTTTTTTTGTCTACCTGAGAGCAAGAACAGGTTTGTGTTTTCTCTCCATCATCCTGAACATAAAAAAACACAACATGCCGGCAACAGTGGAGCTGAAAACGACACATTAAAGGATCAGTCTGCTGATTTTCTATATTTGTCTACATGTTTGCATCCAAACCAACAATGAACTGATCTACTGACCAGTACTGTGTTTGTATCAAAGCTGATATATCTGATTAAAAACACGTCAGTGAGTCACTCCGCTGCTCTGGGTCACATGTTCCTGTGAAGTAATAAACTCCTCTGAAGGAAGGAAAGAGAAAACTTCCCATCAGAAACATTTCTCAGCAGCAGGAAGCTCAGAGGCTCCATCATGTTGAGGATCAATAACGTGCCAGCACCAGGAAGGATTTGGATTTAATTCATTCTTGAAAGTCAAACTCTAAATGTTCAGTTTGTCTGTTGTTTGCAGGTTAATCTGAGTGTCAACAAGTAAACAAACATGCTGCTACTGAGAAAACAGACCTGAGGAATCCCACAGCTGCTGACACGTTGTTACATTTGTAGTTTCTGTTTTTGATATATAAATAAACGTTATTATTATTATTATTATTATTATTATTATTATTATTATTGTGGCAGCTTTGGAAGAAGCTGCACAACCTAATCTTCAAAGTTTAACAGTGTTTAAAACTACGATAAATAAACTGTTTCCTGTTCGAGACGAAGACATCAGTCAACTAATGACTGTTTTTATTATCTATTAATTTGGTATTTTATTGATTAATCCATTAATCAGTTGGTCTGTAACACGTGAAAACAGTGAAAATGTCTGTTGCAGTTTCCTTAAAGATCAGTTTATGTGTTAAATGTCTTGTTTTGTGCGACTAACCGTCCAAAACATGAAGATATAAAAACAGTTCAAATGAATAAAATCGTCACAAGAAGAAACTGATCGTCTTTGATCAATAAATGATTCTTTTCTGTTAACTTATCGTTGTTTCTGTTACACTTACATCACAGTTACGGATGGCGTCCATTGCCAGCAGGTCGTTGCCGTGGCGAAGCTGGAACTTGACCATGTTGGTGGCGGCCTGCAGCGCCACGAGCTCCGCCTCCTGGGCCACGCCCACCTCCTTCATGAGGTCAGTGAGCAGCAGAGCGTATTTACTCATCCGCTGGACAGGCTTCAACAGGTACGAAGACAAATCCATCTTATCCCCCAACTCCACCTGCTTCCTCTACAGGGGGGGGGGGGGGGGGGGAGGAGAGAGGAGGAGGAGGAGGAAGAGGAGAAGGAGGAGAGAGGAGAGGAGGAGGAGAGAGAGGAAGAGGAGAAGGAGGAGGAAGAGGAAGAGGAGAAGGAGGAGGAAGAGGAGAGAGGAGAGGAGGAGGAAGAGGAGAGAGGAGGAGGGTCAGTTTCAGTTGGTTGTATTGAGTAAAGAATGAAAGTATATGGAGAACAGCCCACACTCAGAGGTCAGAGGTCAGAGGTCTCACCCTGAAGAAGGAGTGTCCGTGGTTGGCCAGCAGAGAGTCGGACTTTGGTTTGTTTTTGCTGTACAGAGCGTACAGACTGAACTGCTCCTGCTGTTTAGAGACAAACATTGATTCTTAATAAAAAATGCTCTATAAACAAAAGTATCATTATTATTATTATTATTGACATCATTGGTGTTCGAGGGTTAAATGTTTAGAGGAAAAACTGTGCCGCTGATACATAAACAAGCTTTTAAATGATGTCACTGATCCTTTAAACATGTTTCTATCCTGCTGCTCCACGATTATTCTGAAAGTTTATTTCATTGACCCGAACGTAACCAGGAAACATTCACATCCTTTAATGTGATGATCAGTGTTGAATAACAGCATACAGATACAGCACAGATGTGTGTGTGTGTGTGTGTATTAGCATGTGTGTGTTAGCGTGTGTGTGTGTTAGCATGCGTGTGTTAGCGTGTGTGTGTTAGCATGTGTGTGTTAGCATGTGTGTGTTAGCGTGTGTGTGTGTTAACATGTGTGTGTGTTAGCATGTGTGTGTTAGCATGTGTGTGTTAGCGTGTGTGTGTTAACATGTGTGTGTGTTAGCATGTGTGTGTTAGCATGTGTGTGTGTGTTAGCATGTGTGTGTTAGCATGTGTGTGTTAACGTGTGTGTGTGTTAGCATGTGTGTGTTAGCATGTGTGTGTGTTAGCATGTGTGTGTTAGCATGTGTGTGTTAACGTGTGTGTGTTAGCGTGTGTGTGTTAGCATGTGTGTGTTAGCATGTGTGTGTGTTAGCATGTGTGTGTTAGCATGTGTGTGTTAACGTGTGTGTGTTAGCGTGTGTGTGTTAGCATGTGTGTGTTAACGTGTGTGTGTGTGTTAGCGTGTGTGTGTTAGCGTGTCGTACGTGTCTCAGGAAGCAGTGCGGCGCTCTCAGCGGGTGTTTCCAGCAGGCCTCCAGCTCTCTCAGGAAGAACTGACTGTGGAAGTCCAGAAGTTTCTCGAGGTTCCCGAAGACGACGGAGCGTTTCCCCCTCAGGTCCTGAGGCAGGTCGGCTCGGTCCATCTCTGGGAAGTAGTGATGGATGATGTAACGCAGAGAGCGAACGTACTCTCGCTCCGTGGTCACCATCTCCTCCACGATGTGTCGCAGCTTACTGCAGAGACCACACATGACGAGCTTTACAGACATCAACTAACGAACTACTTCTAATGTTTGTCTCCTTCTTCTCTTTAAACCTCAGAGCAGAAACTTCTGACTGTTCAAAGTCAAAGCTGAAATCTAAAGTATTATCTACGTTTTGTAATTACTTTATAATGTTCTCTTTTCTTGATAATGTGGAGCCCTGCTGGATACCCGTCTCACTAACCCCCCTCAGGTTCGTTACCCACCTTCCTCTGGGTCGAGGGTCTGCTGCGGGGCTGCCGGTGGTCCTGGGGGTTCCTGGTGTCCCGGGGCTGCGTAGCCCCTGCCCCGCCCAGCCGTGAGCAGCCGTTCTGGGGCAGAGCGTGTGGTCGGCCGCCTCGGAGCTGCTGACCTCCAGACCGCGGATGAACACGCCGGTGTTTCCTCGGCGCACCGGTTCGCTGAGGGCGCGAGGACACGGTCCGTACCGGGACACCTCGGGGGTGGAGGGACAGTCGAAGCTCTGGGTCTTCCTCAGCTGCTGACGTCTGCTGGAGGAGAAGGAGGAGCAGGAGGAGGAGGAGGAGCAGGGGGAGGAGGGGGCGAGGCTGGCGGAGGAGTTGAGGCGGGGCAGGCTGGGACTGGAGGAGCAGAGATCCACCCGGTCTGAAGCCTCGTCTGAGGAGACGCTGCGGAACAGACGCTGGAGGAGCGGGGTGTGCTGCGGGGTGAGGAGGGAGGAGGAGGAGGTGGGTGAGGAGGTGACGCTGTCCTCGGGGGGGGCTGGAGGAGGTCTCCCGGCCCCCCCACAGTCCTGACAGCGTCTTCCTGCTGAGGGAGGCGGAGCTTCTGCTCTGGGTGGAGTCAGAGCGCCTCCTGTGGGCGGAGTCTCGAGTCCTTAACGCCGCCTCCATCTTCCTGTCAAACATCTTCTTGGTCTCCTGACACTTGGACCAGGCGAAGCTCCACTGACGGAGGCCTCGCTCGCCCCGCAGCTCGCCCGCCGCCGCCTTCATCTCCTGAAAGTGGGCGTCTGGGATTGGCGGGTGCTGGTGGTGGTAGTCCTCCAGGCAGCCAATCACAGCCTGGCATTTGTCTGGCAGCGTGCAGTCCTCCATACTGATACCGGCTAGGTGTCGCATTCCCTCCAACGCCCAGCCATACGCCTGCAGAGAGAGAGAGAGAGAGGGTCAACATGTGACATCATCACTCAGGTTCACCTCTGACCTTTAACCCCCAGCAGCAGTTTGACCCTCTCTTGAAGGAAATGATGATAAACTTTGATGTAGTTTAAGTATTGCAGTAAAAGTACATAAGTATTATGAGCTTGATGTAGTTAAAGTATTGCAGTAAAAGTACATAAGTATTATGAGCTTGATGTAGTTAAAGTATTGCAGTAAAAGTACATAAGTATTATGATCTTGATGTAGTTAAAGTATTGCAGTAAAAGTAGTGGTTTGGTCCCTCTGACTGATATATTATTATATATGACATCATTAGATTATTAATAGTGAAGCATCAGTGTTAGAGCAGCATGTTACTGTTGTAGCTGCTGGAGGTGGAGCTAGTTTACACTACTTTATATACAGTTAGCTAGTTTAGTCCAGTGGTTCCCAACCTAGGGGTCGGGCCCCTCCAAAGGGTCAGCAGATAAATCTGAGGGGTGGTGAGATGATTAATGGGAGAGGAAAGAAGAAAAAACAAAGTTCTGATACACAAATCTGTTTTCAGTTTTTGGTCTTTTTCTCTAATCTTTGATTTTTTGCTGAAATATTGGATCATTTGAACATTTATTGAAATGAAAGCATGTGAGAAGTTTAGAGGGAAAAATCACTATTTGGTGGAGCTGTTAACAACTCATAGACATGTGAAATGTGACCCCGACTACACACTGCTTTTTGTAAGACGTCAAAAGCCAAAAAGGTTGGAAACCACTGGTTTCATCTTTAACAATGTGTTGTATTTTAAAAGCTTGTTATATTATCCATTGTGTCAAATCTTCATCTGAAAAGTAACTAAAGCTGTCAAATAAATGTAGTGGAGTAGAAAGTACAATATTTCCCTCTGAAATGTAGAAAGTAGCATCACATGGAAATACTCAAGTAAAGTACAAATACCTCTAAACTGTACTTGAGTAAATGTACTTTGCATCACTTTGATACCAAATGTTTTGCCTTTTATTCCTCTAAAGCTCTTTGCAAACAGCCTTTCTACTGTTGTACATGCTGCTGTCTGTATTTAGTTGTTAAATGATGCTCAGTTGAGTCTGAACAGACTGATAATAAAACAGAGACGAGGTCAGAGGACGACATCGGCCTCAAGCTGCTAGTGAGAAGCTTTGAAGTGTGTATTGATGTGTGTTTGGGCGCCACAAAGGAGCCGACCGCCGACCTCCTTTTTGTTGAGGTTTGGAGGGGGAGGAATGTGTGTGTGTGTGTGTGTGTGTGTTAGTGTGTGTGTGTGTGTGTGTGTGTGTTAGTGTGTGTGTGTGTGTGTTAGTGTGTGTGTGTGTGGGTGTGTTAGTGTGTGTGTTAGTGTGTGTGTGGGAGGGTATAAATAAAAGAGAAGAGGCCTCCTGCTTTTATACAGCCGACTGACGCACTGAACTGAATGAGTCTTTACCCTCCTGACTGACAACTAACACATTACCTCACCACTAAAACAGCAGCACACACACACACACACACACACACACACACACACACACACACACACACACCGGGTCACGTGTGTGTCAGGTCAAACTGGGTCATTTACAACTTTTCGCGTCCTGGAGCAGCAGATAAACTGCAGGACGACGCAGCGTCCAGCAGGGGGCGCCAACAACAACAACAACAACAACAACAACAACGTGACAGTAAGACGCGTTCTGGTCAGTGAAGAAACTGATCAAAGCTGAACTTTGTTTGAACTCATAAAATATTCTGATTTAAATACCAGTTTGTGTGGACTGGTACAGACAGACTGATGTTCAGTGTGTGCAGTTTATTGTAAACGTTTCTCTGTGGTCACATTAAATCTCTAACAGCTGGAGGACAAACACAAATCATCATTAAACAGGAAACAAGTTATCGTATGTAACTGAAACCTGTGGAGAATCTATAAACCATGATCACATGACAAAGACCCACCAAGGCTTTTAACCACGTCACAGAAAACACAAACTATTAATCACAGCGGAGGATTCTCACATCTACAACCATCTGAAACAACCATCAGCAGCTCTGCATGAAGAGACGCAGCCTCCGCACTCATGAGGGGGGGGCTGAGTGTCATCTGGCGAGGAACCGATCAGCCAATCACATACATGCAGGAACACCCTCCATGATGACTTTGTAACGTGAACCCCGTATTCGGATAAAATCTGTAGCTCCAACTGGACGTCCTGGATCGTATTTTATTGCCTCACCAGTATTTGAAACAACACGCCACCACCGCCACCACCGTGCTGTTTCAACACACGGCTGTCTCCAACCAGAGTGCAGCGTGGGTGTGATCTCGTTTGTGCCTTTATGTCTTGTTGACGTTTCATCTTGTTTGTGTTCAGACGACTGAAAGGTTTCTAATATTATTAACACTGACTGACAGGACAGAAGGTCAGCAGACAAACAATGAAACCATATGGACCATCACACACACACACACACACACACACACACACACACACACACACACACACACACACACACACACACACACACACTCGCTCCTACAGTAGGCCACTGGGTCACACTGTGTGTGTGTGTGTGTGGGAACTGAGCGGCTGGTGATCAGGACACATCAGCTAGCTAATCAGTTTGAAGAGCACTCAGCCAAGACACAATCACACTCACACGCACGCACACACACTTACACACACTCACACACACTTACACACACTCACACACACACACACTCACACTCACACACACACTCACACACACTCACACTCACACACACACACTTACACACATTCACACACACTTACAGCCCAAAATGTCTTTCCAGCAGCTCTGGAAACCAGTAAAAGCTCCGTTAACATGCTCTGTAATTTGTGTAATTCATGTCTCCATGGCAACAGTCTGTAAACATGATTACAAACAGTGTGTGTCTGTGTGTGAGAGTGTGTGTGTGTGAGTGTGTGTGTGTGTGTGAGTGTGTGAGTGTGAGAGTGTGTGAGAGTGTGTGAGAGTGTGTGTGAGTGTGTGTGAGTGTGAGTGTGTGAGTGTGTGAGTGTGTGAGTGTGAGAGTGTGTGTGAGAGTGTGTGTGAGTGTGTGTGTGTGTGTGTGAGTGTGTGAGTGTGAGAGTGTGTGTGAGAGTGTGTGTGAGTGTGTGTGTGTGAGTGTGTGTGTGAGAGTGTGTGTGAGTGTGTGTGAGAGTGTGTGTGTGTGAGTGTGTGAGTGTGAGAGTGTGTGTGAGTGTGTGTGAGTGTGTGTGTGTGAGTGTGTGTGTGTGTGAGTGTGTGTGAGAGTGTGTGAGTGTGTGTGAGAGTGTGTGTGTGTGAGTGTGTGAGTGTGAGAGTGTGTGTGAGAGTGTGTGTGAGTGTGTGTGAGAGTGTGTGTGTGTGAGTGTGTGTGTGTGTGAGTGTGTGTGAGAGTGTGTGTGTGTGTGAGTGTGTGTGTGTGTGAGTGTGTGTGTGTGTGTGAGTGTGTGAGTGTGTGTGAGTGTGTGAGTGTGTGTTGGGAGCGGGTGGAGGTGGGAGGGGCGGGGTCAGATCTTCAGACAGCTGTCAATCATCCATCCTGATGAGGAGGAGGAGGGGCGGACTCTCTGATTGGTCGACTAGCTGAGTCCTCTGACGCTTCGCTGTCTCGTTTGTAAGTTAAAACTTCTGCTGGATGTTAAATATAAATGAAGGTTCAGTAATATAAACTACATTAAAACGTCACTTTATTTATGACTCAAGTCAGATTCAGAGGTCAGAGGTCAAAGAGTCAGATTCATCATCAGACTCATGACGGACAGTTTGTTAAAAACAGGAAGAAATATCCTGCTTCTCATTGAAAACCTGGCGTCTACATTACCCACAATGCACCTGGACGTTGTAGTGTTTGATGCTAGCAGCGGCTAATGTAGCCCGGAGCTGTTAGCCTCCAGCAGAGATGAAGAGCTACGGAGGCCTGATAACCGATGATCCCGACTGACGCTGTGACATCATCAGTGACATCATCAGCTCCTTCTTTACTAACACCTGAGAAACACGGTGAGGTGTAAAATCACTGCGGTTCATCTTTAACACAAAGGCAGCTGAAGTTTCAGGTTTTGTAAGAAGGTCGAGATGTTTTAATGTCTCGTCAGGACTCGTCGACTAACCGCCGCCGCGTCATTCACGTTCACTTTTCCTGTAATCCAAGCAGACACTGAACGCATCATACAGACAGGAAGTGATGAAGGAACAAAAGAGACTGAAAGCAGCTCAGAGCGTCAACATGATGTCAACCAACTACAGATCAACACTACATTACCCAGAATCCATTTCTATCCATCTAATCCATGTTGTGTTAACGTTGATCTGTTTCACTGATTCTTGATGTTTTGGAAATATTGTTGTTGTGAGAGTGAGAGAGAGAGAGACAGAGAGAGAGAGAGACAGAGAGAGAGTGAGAGAGAGAGAGACAGAGAGAGAGAGAGACAGAGAGAGAGTGAGAGAGAGAGAGACAGAGAGAGAGAGTGAGAGAGAGAGAGAGAGACAGAGAGGAAAATAAAAGGAGAGAAGAGGAGGAGGAAGAGGAGAAATACCAAGAAAACAAAAGGAGAGAAGAGTCTTGATGGCACTAATCAAAATAACATGTGGTTGTTATTGTGCTGCAGAGACAGAAGAGGATGAGGAGATAAAAAGAGGAAGGAGGAGGAGGAGGAGGAGGAAGAGGAGGAGAAGGAGCAGACAGGCTCTGGTTGGGGACAGCAGCTCTGCAGGACTCCTGGAGCCAGTCAGCCGAGGAGGAGGAGGAGGAGGAGGAGGGGGAGGAGGAGGAGGAGGAGGGGGAACCATCCAAAACACATGAAAGGAAGATGGGGGAGGTGGGGCTGATTCTGAGGAGGAGGAGGAGGAGGAGGAGGAGGAGGAGGAGTGTTTTCTACTTCAAACAGCAGCAGCATGTTTTCTGACTCCATCAGTGGGTCTTTATGGTTTCTGGGAATCTTCCAGTTTGTGTCTAAATGAAATTCTAGCAGGTGAAGTTGTTGACAGCAGAGAATCAGCAGCTCTGATCAGACACCAGAGTTTCAGGTCTGAACACTGTATATTAGATATATTAGATATATTAGATATATTAGATATAGATCATCTGTTTCTACACAAACACTCAGATCTACTGTCACTCTGGTGAAGATCAGCTGTTTGCAGACTGATGTGTTTTTATCATCACAACCAGTTTTATTGATCACGTCTGTTCACACTTACAGGACAAAGTTTCTCAGCTGCTCTCAACATACGAACACTCACATTCACATAAAACACTTCTATTCATGATCCTGTTGTGTTTTCTCTCATAGAGTCTGACAGACTAATATTCATACAGATATCTGATCAACTCTCTTATATCAACAGTTTATTTTATTACATAAACACGGAACATTATTGATCCTTCAAGCAGGATGAGCAGTCAATCAGAGTGAGTTACCGCAGTAACAAGCGTTTGTTTCTGTCTGATCTGTCGAGTCTCTGACAAACTGTTTGTTCTGTTTCATTTGTTTTCCTCCAAAACATCTGATGTTCCAACATCAGCTGGTAGAAACTGTTTGTACTGCAGCAGCTGTCAGACAGACCTGATCCAGAAGGAAACATTGATCCTCATCTGATCAAATCAATTGATCAGAGATGTGAGAGAGCAGCAGGTCTGTTTAATGAAGGAAAGTCTGCAGTGACTCAACAAACTCATCAACAGTGAAGTGAAACCATCATCTTTCACTAACCTGAACACACTCCCTGACCTCTGACCTCTGACCTCTGACCTCTGACAGAGCGATATGTAAATGTAGTTTCACCAAAACCTGCGAACATGATGCAGGCTGAGAAAACATCAGTGCGACACGTTTACAGGCTGAAGTGTGATCTGCTCACCAGCAGGAGGCGCTGAGACGCACTAACAGTCCTCACAAACACGGTGCTGGTGAAGCTTTGCATCACATGACTCCTCTCACGCCGATCAGGACGTGAACTCAACAGTGTGTTTTAGAGAGTCTGATATCACAGTGTTTGAGAAACTGTTCTCCGCTAGAAACGTCTGAAAACAGCAGAACCACGTTACTGTCGGTCCTGAGAGTCCAAACCAGCCGCAGCACAAAGGAAAGATGAACTCACTGATAACGACCACAGAGACGCTTCATCAAACTCACCACTAAACCGTCCGACTGACTGCTGCTGATTTACAGCCATAAAAAACACGACAAAGACAAACATGAAGAACAAAGACGGAGTCTGTGGTTCATCATCAGAGATCTGCAGAGCTGCAACCACCTGAACATAGAAGACCGACATTTAAGAGGAAATCAAGAGTTCAACTGGTCGACAACTTTATTAGAGCTGCAACCAGTTGATTCATTCATTAGTTGCCAACTATTGAATTAATCTGCAACACTTTAGATAATCAATTAATTATGATTGCAGCTTGTTAACTGTGAATGTTTCCTGGTGTCTTTAGTCTCTGACGGTAAACTGAAGATCTTTGACTTGTGATCAAAACAAGACATTTGATGATGTCACTGATCGATTAATAGAGAAAATACTCGACAGATTAATCGATCGTGAAAATAATCAGTAACTTTCTACATTAGTGTGGAGTTTATGATGTGTTTTTCTGTTTAAATACACAATATATACACACACAGCCTGTTAGTGACGTACGGAGAGACTTTAACTCCACTTCAAGAGATTCAACAGGAAAAATAAACACACACACACACACACACACACACACACACACATTTTACTGGATACTTTTACTTCATTTATTTAAATAAAACAGGATGAAGTTGGTTTGTAGTGAACTTCAGTCTGATTCTAACTGTCGAACAAGAAGGTCTGAACCAACGTGAGGACAGAGAAACATCTCCTCACTACCACGGCTCAAACACACACACTGGTCCTCATAAAGATACACAACACACACACACACACACACACACACACACACACACGTCCAGCTACCACCAGATGAACAGAAGCTAATGTCCATTAGCTCGCTGAGATCAGAACTTTCTGCTGCAAAACACACCAAGACAAGACAGAGTGAAGAGAACGACTGGAGTCAAACTGACACCAAGTTAACATCGAACAACTGAATCACTGCAACACACACACACACACACACACACACACACACACACACACACACACCTGACCTCTGTGTTTGTGTAAATGTGTGTATAAAGAGTAAAAACGTGTCGTACCTCGCTGTGTTCTGATGCAGCGCTGCAGCCTGACTGAGCCGAGCAGAGAGCGGCATCCTGACCACACACACACACACACACACACACACACACACACACACACACACACACACACACACACACCCCCACCTCATTCACAGACTGAATGGCAGATGGGCGGTCCCAGGAGGAGGGGAGGGAGGATCACCACGGCAACAAAGACTTTGTGAAAGGAGTGAAAGGAGAAAGGAGGGAAAACTTGGCACTGGAGTGATACCTGGACTACACACACACACACACACACACACACACACACACACACACACACACACACACACACACACTAAAGTTTTCACACGTATGTTTCATGTTTGAACAGACGTCGTTTTTCTCTTCTGGACTCTTTCTGTCCTGACAAATCCACCATGTTGAGATACGAGCTTTCCAGCCGACAGCGGCAGTTTCATGCTGTGTGTGTGTGTGTGTGTGTGTGTGTGTGTGTGTGTGTGTGTGTGTGTGTGTGTGTGTGTGTGTGTGTGTGTGTGTGTGTGTGGTCTGTCATAGGCTACTTTTGGGGACAAATTTCAGCTTTAGTACTAGTTAACTCGGGACAAAAGTTGTGTCTCTAATTGGAAAAAGATGATTTTTGGGTCAGTGGTTAAAGTTAGATTAAAGTTAGATTAAGGTTAGATTAAGGTTAGATTAAGGTTAGGGTTAGGTTAAACTAGGGTAAGTCTTCAGGAAATTAACACAAGTCTATGTAATGTCCCCGAAAGTGACAACGGTCTGATACGTGTATGTGTGTGTGTGTATGTGTGTGTGTGTGTGTGTGTGTGTGTGTGTGTGTGTGTGTGTGTGTGTGTCAGGTCAATCTGTATCAGAGTGGAAACAGCACACACACATATATAGTAGTTCAGTGGGAGAGTTAAACATTGAGCAGAGAGAAGCTGCTGCTGCAGGAAACATCAACAGTCATTGTAACACTGTAACAACCAACAGGAGGATGTTTGAACTGAATGCTGTCAGATTTATCCAGAAACTATTAAAAACACGTCAGTGAGTCAAACTGCTGCACTGGGTGACTTTATGTAAAGTTCTTTAATATAAAGGCTGCAGCAGCAGAGAGATGCACGTCTTGTTTCACCTTCTAACATCACTGATCAATTAATATACCTGTCATCATCATCATCATCATCATCATCATCAACATCATCATCATCTCTTATGCAAAGTGTTGAGATTCTTTTCACATCAGTCTATAAAAACAAGTTTCCCTCCACGATGGGAACGAAGCAAAAACGGTTAAAACCTCTGGAACAACCACAGCAGGCTCACTATGTTTACACTTCTCATTTTCACAAACTCTTTACACACAGAGTACACGTGAGAATGAGACAGCAGAACAACAAACAGACGTCTTCCTCCTGATCACCGCTGCTCTCTAACGTCTGTTCATGAAGACACCGATGTTACACATCTCATGTCTGAAAAACACTTCAAACTCTCAGAAAGCTTGAAAAGAAGCAGTTCATACGAAGAGTCGCCTGAATCAAATGTATCAAATCAGGACAAAATCAACATCAACACATTTACACACACAGTCCAGGGTCATGTGGACAAAGAGCAGCCCCCCCTTTACATTAGACACAGTCCAGTATACAAAACAATATTGACACTCTCCCCCCTCCTCCCCCTCCTCCCCCCCTGGCCTCAATGCAAGCTGTCAGTTTCACTCCAGGAGGATGATATGAGGAGGAGGAGGAGGAGGAGGAGGAGGAGGAGGAGGAGGAGGAGGAGGAGGAGGAGGAGGAGGAGGAGGAGGAGGAGGAGGAGGAGGTGATGTGTCAAAGCTCCATCAGACTGACAGCAGTAACCAGCTGCTCTTTACACACAAAACAATATTATATGAAAGTAAAACACAGATTAAAAGTAGAGACGGATTTAAAGTGATCTGACTGGAGATGAAGATGAAGATGATGAAGATGATGCATCAGAATGATTCTACTGTGAAGTGAAGAGAAAGTAGAAACAAAGACAGTAAAGCTGCTGATTCTGCTGCAGACACGACTCTTAATAACCAACATTCAAACCTGGAAGATGAAGATGAAACTAGATTCATGTTTCCTTCTCATCCTTCATCCTCTCAGATGATTTAATGCTTCTCTTTATAATATCTGATAATAAACTGAGTCACCGCTGACTCTTCTTCACGTCACTTTTCATCCTTTGATACATTTTATAGAAAAAACGATTAATTGAATAAATTGATGATGAAAACAGCTTTAAACAGGTGAACTGAAACAGACGGACGTGTGACGGATTCTTTGTCTCCTTTCCAAAACCCATTACGACCTTTAACGAGATGTGGTGACAGTCGGACTGCAGCTACAACCACAAACATCACACATTCAGCAGCAGCACTTTCAGGTTCAGGGTGTTGGACAGGAGGAGGCGGGGATCGAACCCGCGTCCTGGAGGAGGCGGGGATGGAACCCGCGACCTGGAGGAGGTGGGAATCGAACCCGTGACCTGGAGGAGGCGGGGATCGAACCCGCGACCTGGAGGAGGCGGGGATCGAACCCGCGACCTGGAGGAGGCGGGGATGGAACCCGCGACCTGGAGGAGGTGGGAATCGAACCCGTGACCTGGAGGAGGCGGGGATCGAACCCGTGACCTGGAGGAGGCGGGGATCGAACCCGCGACCTGGAGGAGGCGGGGATGGAACCCGCGACCTGGAGGAGGCGGGAATCGAACCCGCGACCTGGAGGAGGCGGGGATCGAACCCGCGACCTGGAGGAGGCGGGGATCGAATCCGTGTCCTGGAGGAGGCGGGGATCGAACCCGCGACCTGGAGGAGGCGGGGATCGAACCCGCGACCTGGAGGAAGCGGGGATCGAACCCGCGACCTGGAGGAGGCGGGGATCGAACCCGCGACCTGGAGGAGGCGGGGATCGAACCCGCGACCTGAAACATCAGCAGCAGGTGGAGACAGGAACCTACCTGGTCCAGGAAGCTGTAGAGGCGGACGGCGCGGTCGATATTGTGTCCGGTGGTTTTGACCCGCTGGGAGAAATCCTGCAGCTGAGCCCAGAAAGAATGAACTTTGACCTCGTAGTGGTGGAGGTCAGCTGACGTCACGTCCTCCCAGCGCTCCAGACGACTCAGCAACGCCTCGCCATGTTTACAGCGATCCTGCGGAGACACGGAGACGCTACTGTTACTGGTTTAATGTTACTGGTTTAATGTTACTGGTTTACTGTTACTGGTTTAATGTTACTGGTTTACTGTTACTGGTTTAATGTTACTGGTTTAATGTTACTGGTTTACTGCTGTGGTTCATAGCTGGAGAACATAGCATCATTTTTATTGGTGGTCATTTGTGTGTGTGTTTGTGTGTGTTTGTGTGTGTGTGTGTGTAGTTGTGTGTGTGGTTGTGTGTGTGTTTGTGTGTGTGTGTGTGTGTGTGTAGTTGTGTGTGTGTGTAGTTGTGTGTGTGTGTAGTTGTGTGTAGTTGTGTGTGTGTGTAGTTGTGTGTGTGTGTAGTTGTGTGTGTAGTTGTGTGTGTGTGTGTGTGTGTAGTTGTGTGTGTGTGTAGTTGTGTGTGTGTGTAGTTGTGTGTGTAGTTGTGTGTGTGTGTAGTTGTGTGTGTGTGTAGTTGTGTGTGTAGTTGTGTGTGTGTGTAGTTGTGTGTGTGTGTAGTTGTGTGTGTAGTTGTGTGTGTGTGTGTGTGTGTGTGTGTCGTACATATGCAGTTGTGTAGAATTCTTTGAAGTCTTGCTGTTTTTTGTTGAGAAGCTCCAGAGAATCCTCCGACTCGTCCAGATTCTTCAGACGAACCTCCCCGACCTCCTCCAGCCAGGACCTCACCTGATACACACACACGCACACACACACACACACACACACACACACACACACACACACACACACACACACACACGTGAATCATTCTGATGATGTTCAGCTGGTTTGAGTCCAAATGAGAATATCTGCAGCTGATTCCTTCATGTGACCTTCATGTGTGGAGGACAAACTCTGTAACGGAGTCAAGCTGCAGCAGCAAACAAACATAAACACTCATATCTTCATCATCTTCATCTGTTCATCATCACTCAGCTGTTTGTCATAAGATGCAGCAAAAACTGACAGTCATGGCTGGATGAAGATGTTTGAGAATAAATACATTCATAGAAGTGTGATGTGATTGTAAATGAAGCCAGTAAACTGTTACTGTAGAAACCGTGCGGTCTAGAGACATCAGACAGGAGTCAGAGCGTCTACTGAGCGTGCTCAGACTGACCTCGGTGAAGCCCTGCTCCAGGTTCCTGAACTCTGCGATGAACTGCAGCTCCTGAGTCCTGGCGTTGGACAGAGTCACCAGGCGGTGCAGCAGCTCGTCCACCTGCTCGTACAGAGAGGACACCGTCTCCACCGCCGCCCGGTAGTCTTCGGTCACGCTGATGCTGCTCTCCTCTCTGCGGAGCCGCGACAGTGAGGCTCCGCCCTCCTGCTGCAGCTGGACCAATCGGCTGTCTTCTAGGATGCTACGCATCACCGCCTGGTACCTGGACAGCAGCAGCTCGGCCTCCTGGGAGAGAGAGAGAGAGAGAGAGAGAGAGATGAACCTTTCTGTGACATGATGCAGGATTTTAATCTAACAGCTGTTTTATAGTCAAAGAATGAAAGATATTAATTAGAAGTAATTACTAAATGCAATATGAAATAAATGTCATAATGTATTTCATGTTTGTCCTGGCAGCATATTAATGACTCATTAATCACCACCTGGACCTGGATGAGCAGCAGGGAGACGATGGATGGATTAACCAATTAAAATATGACTCATTGGTTTAAAGTCAGAGTCTGAAACAACAGATTCAGGAGTTTTCCAGCCAGCGTTATTGCCTTATATATGTTATATTATATTATATATTATATTACAGGCTAGAAAAAAATATTTAAGACCTTTGTGAATGAAATTGAAAACTTTTAAACTCTTCTAAAGTCTGAAGATACTCTGATGAGACGTCTGGGCTGGATATTAATATCAGTCCTGGAGAAGCTAATTCATGCTCTCAATTTAACAGAATCCACCCTCACTGTGGATCACTGGGACTGATAGATATGTGAATATACTTTAAGCACAGAGATCACGATGATATCCGTAAACACTGTCACGCTCCTGCAGATGTCGTCCCGTTCATCAAGACTCAGGTTCTTCAGGGTTCTGCAGGACGACGTCCAGCTGATCCCGGCTGCTCGGATCACTGACTGATGTTCGAGGGGAAACGTCTGACTGACTGAATGTGTTTGGTGCAAGATGGGTGTGTGTGTGTGTGTGTGTGTGTGTGTGTGTGTGAGACCTCAGCAGCAGCAGGTAGAGGTGTGGACTGCAGGATGTTGATGGTTTTCTGCAGCAGGTTGATGACGTCTTCACACTGATTGGTCAGCTGTTCCAATCTCTGATGAACACGATGAAAAACACACAACAGTCAGCAGAACGAAACCCAGGAGACCCGAGTTCTGACTGACTTACAGCAAACCATCATATCATCATAGATCTTGTGTGTGTGTGTGTGTGTGTGTGTTGAGTACTGACCGATCTGAAGCAGAGCCAGCTGCTCTGACTGAAGCTGAAGGAACCTCCAAACTCTGCAGGAAGCTGACGGAGCTCCACATGTTTCTGAACAGACTTGAGAGAGCTCAACACCTCCACCTGCACACACACACACACACACACACACACACACACACACACACACACACTCTGAGACTGTGACCTGAAGCTACCTGTATCTTCGAGTGTTTCCAGGTTGTTTTTGTAGAGATAATTTCTGTTCAGACTGATAAATCTGATTAACTGGAAAACTTGGTTCTCTGGTCAGAAGTGAGACAGAAACTCACTTAAGTACATTTTTAGATCCAGTAAATTTTATTTAAAAATCACCCAAAATCACAAACTTTTCCTCAAGAGGCTTCATAACGTGTTCAGCATATAAACACCTCCTGCCCTCTCAGCCTGTTAAAGCTCCGCTCAGTCTCTGATCACATGATCAATAATGATAGAATTGTTCTCATTTACATGTTTTCTGATACAGAGCAGGTATGAAATAATGATAAACTGCTGTTGACCAGCAGTTTGATGTTACCAGCTGTGTGATCAGCTGTTCTGATATTAAATATTAAAGTTAGCGGCTTCGTTCTCCCCGAAACACAGAGCTGCTGTTTTAAGATTTACACACTCTGAGTTTTTAAGGGAGGAAGATGCTGTTTTAGTCTGAACAGAGGGCTGAAACTGTGAGTGCTGCTACCTGCTGGACTGTCTGTGTCTGTGGTGTGAGCAGCTGGCAGGTGTTACCTGTGTGGCTGCAGGTTTGTCCAGACGTAGAGACGAGTCCTTGTTGACCAGCAGTAACACAGTGTGGATGGATCCTGGTATGTTGTCCTGCACACACACATTAGTGAGAGAAAGTACTTCATAAATATCCTCAGTGCAACACAGCAGGTAAACAGGCTTCATGCTAACAAACAACAAAACAAGGAGAAATCTACCTGTGGGAACCAGCGTTCTCTGATCCACAACCCTGAGCACAATAACCAGGTTTCTGGTTTACATGACAGTTAAGAAATCAGCTTAGTGGAGGCAGCCGACTGTAACCTGGTTACTGTGTTAGTGCTGAGTTCACTGGAAGTTACTGAACCAAACAACACGACCCGTCAGACTCCAGCTGCTTCCTCTGAGACAGTGAAGTGTTTGTGCAGCTGAGGCCCCCTGCTGGTCAAAGCCCACATCACACAGCACAGTCCAGGGTCAAGCATGACGAGGATCACATGACCAGTTATGTTGAGGTACATAGAAACAGTGATTACTGAGTCATAATCCATAACTTATGTTTAGTTTTCAGTACAAATGATCAATAAGAGCTCTGCTGTGACGACAGATCAGGTGTATTTGATAATAATCTGTTTCTCCATTGTGACATTGATTTCAGGTGATATTTGACTGTGCTGTTTGTCTGCTTCTCCTTCACCGTTTATCATACAGTAGAAGAAGAAAGTCAGTTAGTTCAGCCATCCTCTGTCATGTGACTCACGCTCAGGTGTGTTTTCAGACTCACCTGCAGGGCCTCGAGGGCGGAGAACAGGGCGGGGACAGGAGCAGCTCTGCGGGCGTCCACCAGCACCGTCAGCCCCTGCGCTCGCACGTCCTTCCTGTTCCACACAGGAAGCGATGTCAGAGGAGGAACACTCTACAGTAACCTGAGTCAGAGCTGCGTCTGCAGGCGGGCGGCGGGTTCGTACCTGAGGGTGGAGGTGTAGTAGAGCAGGAGGCGGAGCAGCTCGGCGCTGTCGCAGTCGGGGTTCGACCACACGGCGTTCGTGGTGCAGACCGTCAGCAGAGCTCGTCCACCTCTGTCTCTGGTTCCTGCATGAAGACGTTTTTACAGTTAATGCTGCGTTTACAGGCAACAAATACTTAATAAAAATACTAACAAAACCAAATGTAAAAAAGAGAGATTTTCAAACATAAATACTCATTTTTAAAACGTATATTTTCCCAAATACCAAGAAATGTATGTATGTAGGAATGTATTTTTATTTTACTGGCTCTTTAAACACTTCATTTCATTTTATTTATTTTATTTGTTAGCAGAGCAGCATAAAACAAAACAGTACAAAAACAAGAAGCAGAGAATTAAAGTTGACAAGTTATTTAAAAACATTCTTCATACCGTATATTTGGGCTAAAAACAAATAGATTTTCTACAAATAGCAAGAAAAAGTAAACTGGTCACTATTTTGATTCAGAGGTTGCTCACATTGCTAACAGCTAACTAGCCGCTGCCCAACATGTGTTCAACTCAAAGTTTATAACTGGTAAACTCATAGAACTGGTCCTGGTCTGACACTGGGGTTAATGTTTCATACTGGTCTCAGAGCAGAGTCCAGTGATTAGACTGGTCTCAGAGCAGAGTCCAGTGCTTAGACTGGTCTCACAGCAGAGTCCAGTGATTAGACTGGTCTCACAGCAGAGTCCAGTGATTAGACTGGTCTCAGAGCAGAGTCCAGTGATTAGACTGGTCTCAGAGCAGAGTCCAGTGATTAGACTGGTCTCAGAGCAGAGTCCAGTAATTAGACTGGTCTCACAGCAGAGTCCAGTGATTAGACTGGTCTCAGAGCAGAGTCCAGTAATTAGACTGGTCTCAGAGCAGAGTCCAGTGATTAGACTGGTCTCAGAGCAGAGTCCAGTGCTTAGACTGGTCTCACTCTGGATTTAAGATGGTTTGATACATGAGGTTTGTGTTTTTCTCACCAGGCAGACAGAGAACTCCAGACCTCAGCAGCACACTGTTGAAGCTGGACTGGGAGGACTGAGTGAGCTGTACTGGGACTGTAGGAGCAGCTGACCGGTCTGCTGGTTGTTGTGGTTCTGCTGGACTGGGACCAGTAAACAGACTCATGTCTGACTGGACAGGAGGCGTCTCACTGCTGGAGCCTGTGGAGAGAAGACACACACACACACACACACACACACACACACACACACACACACACACACTGACTGAGTTGTACAATGTTTACACACACATTTGTACATCTATACTTGTGAGGACCCTCACTGGTGCGATACAGCCCTTTAACACTTAAAGTGAACTGTAACCATTAAAACCAAGTTTAACAGCTGAGGATGTTTTCACTTTACAAAAAAATGTAGAAATTTTCCAAAAAACATCCAGACTTTCCAAATTTTTTTCACAATTTCCAAAAATATCTTCACTTTCCAAAAGCAACATCCTGACTTTCCAAAAATATTCCAGCTTTCAAAATTGAAATCGTTCCTCACAATGATTAAAGTATAACAGTAACTGGTCGACTGTTTACTAAACATTGTTATATTTAACAGTTTTAAGTATGAATTTGTACTTGTGCTGCATTTTTATGGTTAACTAATCATTCATTATTTTACGGATCATCTATTGTCATTTAGTCCACTAACGACTGCAGTTTATAACTAAACTTAGCACAAAAAGTAAGGAAATTTGTGTTTGGTAGATTATTTCTTTGTTGTAATGATGCTTCTTGGCAATAAAACTTATACTGTTGGAAAGCCTGTTTATTTCCCTTTTAAATGGTGCCACATTTGTAATGAACATGCATTTGTGGGATGAGTAGCAGAGCTGAGTATGTGGGTTGCGCCCATGAAAAATTTGCCAAATCTTCTCTGCCAATACCAAACAGCTTATTTTGCTGTTGCTATTGACTCTTGTTTTGAGCTTCTGGTACCCCCAGGTGCTGCCGATCAGGTGCCAATCACCCATGAGCATGGGCCCTGCTACAGTGGTCAGTAGGTGTCTGCTCCAAGAATCAGCATACCAGGTTTGACTGATCTGGATAGGGCCCGTGCGATAGGGCAACTTCAAGCTGTTGTTCCGCAAAACCAAGTTGCGGCATTATTTGGAGTGAGCCCTAGTACCATCTCCAAAGTGAAGGCCAAGTTCCATATAACGGGGGATGTCAGAGACAGGCCGTGAAGTGGGTGTCCCAAGAAGACGACACCCCAAGAAGACCGTTTCCTCACCCTGTCAGCACTGAGGTACCGTAGGCTGTCTTCTACAGATTTGTAGTCGAGGTTTGCAGGACGATATGGCCGACGGCTCTCTGCCCAGACAATCCAGAACAGACTGCACGCAGCCAATCTCTGGTCTCATAGGGCTGCCAGGAGGCCTGCCATGACCGCCCTTCACTGTCAGGCCCGTTTGTACTGGAACCTGAACATGTGGAGAAACGCTATGTTCAGCGATGAGTCCGGATTCTGTCTACGGCAGTTGGATCGTAGGGTCAAAGTGTGGAGAAGACGTGGAGAACACTATGCTGATTGCTGCACTGATAGAGTAACATCTGTTGGTGGAGGCAGTGTGATGGTGTGGGGCGGCATCTCCCTCACTTGAAAAATGAGGCTTGTCATCACTGGAGGCAATTTCAATGCAGAGAGATATTGAGATGAGATTCTGCAACCAGCGGCAATCCCATATCTCCACAGTCTGGGACCGAACTCTATCCTCCAAGATGGCAACGCTCGCCCCCACAGAGCGGGGTTTATCAGAGACTACCTCCAGAATTTGGGAGTGGAGAGGATGGAACGGCCTGCCAGCAGTCCCGACCTCAACCCCATTGAACACTTGTGGGATCAGCTTGGGCGTGCTGTTCATGCCAGAGTGACCAACACAACCACGTTGGCTGACTTGACAAATGCTGGTTGAAGAATGGGACGCCATCCCACAGCAGAGTGTGACCAGGCTGGTGACCAGCATGAGGAGGAGGTGCCCGGCTGTTGTGGCTGTGTATGGTTCTTCCACACGCTACTGAGGCTCCTGTTTGTTAAATGGATAAATTGTTAAATTGCCAATATGTCTTGTTTCTTCAAACTTCAATCATCCAATCCACCAAACACCAAACAAGAGTCAATGGCAGAATAAGCTGTTTGGCATTGGCAGAGAAGATTTGGCACATTTTTCATGAGCGCAACCCACATACTCAGCTCTGCTGCTCATCCTTCAAATGCATGTTCCTTACAAATGTGGCACCATTTAAAAGGGAAATAAAACAGGCTTTCCAATGTTATAAGTTTTATTGCCAAGAAGCATCGTTACAATAAAGAAATCTACCAAACACAAACTTCCTTACTTTTTGTGCTAAGTTTAGTTCATTATGTGTCCTGTTAACCAGCTCTGCTCCAGTAACTCAGATCAAACAGGTGTGTTAGAGTTAGAACAGAAGGTGAAGGGTCAGTCTATGTGCTGTTACTACAGGGGCTGTTGAGGAGGAAGGTGAAAGGGAGGAGGAGGAGGAGGAGGAGATGGAGGACTCATTCAGTCAATCACAGGAGGAGGAGGAGGAGGAGGAGGAGGAAGAGGAGGTGACAAATGGGAAAACAGAAAGAGTCTCAAGGTTTGTGGGATGAAAAGCAGGAGAGGAAAAAGGGACTGAGGAGGAGAAACAGGTTTCTGTACCTTCATTCTGAAGCTCTGCAGCTCTTCCTCCACCAACCTCCTCACAGCAGCACTCCTCCTCCTCCTCCTCTTGCTCCTCCTCCTCCTCCTCCTTCTCTTCTTCCTCGTTATGTCCATTCTCAGACTCCTGGAGTTCATCCCAACATGAACCTGCATCCAACGCTGGTGTGGAGACACTTAGTGGTGTGTAGTCCTCAGTGTGTGTGTGTGGTGTGTTGTCCTCAGTGTGTGTTTGTTGTGTGTTGGACTCAGTGTGTGTTTGTTGTGTGTTGTCTTCAGTGTGTGTGTGTGGTGTGTTGGACTCAGTGTGTGTTTGTTGTGTGTTGGACTCAGTGTGTGTTTGTTGTGTGTTGTCCTCAGTGTGTGTGTGCTGTGTGTTGTCTTCAGTGTGTGTGTGTTGTGTGTTGTCTTCAGTGTGTGTGTGTGGTATGTTGTCCTCAGTGTGTGTGTGTGGTGTGTTGTCCTCAGTGTGTGTTTGTTGTGTGTTGGACTCGTCAGTGTGTGTATGTGGTGTGTTGGACTCAGTGTGTGTGTGTTGTGTGTTCTCCTCAGTGTGTGTGTGTGGTGTGTTGGACTCGTCAGTGTGTGTGTGTGGTGTGTTGTCCTCCTCAGTGTGTGTGTGTTGTGTGTAGTCCTCAGTGTGTGTGTGTGGTGTGTTGTCCTCAGTGTGTGTGTGTTGTGTGAAGTCCTCAGTGTGTGTGTGTGGTGTGTTGGACTCAGTGTGTGTGTGTGCTGTGTTGTCCTCCTCAGTATGTGTGTGTTGTGTGTAGTCCTCAGTGTGTGTGTGCTGTGTGTTGTCCTCAGTGTGTGTGTGTGCTGTGTTGTCCTCCTCAGTATGTGTGTGTTGTGTGTAGTCCTCAGTGTGTGTGTGTAGTGTGTTGTCCTCAGTGTGTGTGTGTGGTGTGAAGTCCTCAGTGTGTGCTTGTTGTGTGTTGGACTCAGTGTGTGTGTGTTGTGTGTAGTCCTCAGTGTGTGCTTGTTGTGTGTTGGACTCAGTGTGTGTGTGCTGTGTGTTGTCCTCAGTGTGTGTGTGTTGTGTGAAGTCCTCAGTGTGTGTGTGTGGTGTGTTGTCCTCCTCAGTGTGTGTGTGTGGTGTGTTGGACTCGTCAGTGTGTGTGTGTGGAGTGTTGTCCTCAGTGTGTGTGTGCTGTGTGTTGTCCTCAGTGTGTGTGTGTTGTGTGTTGGGCTCAGTGTGTGTGTGTTGTGTGTTATCTTCACATTGTGTGTTTGTATGTGACTGAGCTCCTTCATCGGTGAGTATTTGTTCACCTCCTCTCTCTTCCTCTTCTTCTTCAGCTTCGTCTCCTCCTCCAACCATCACATGCTGCTCCTCCCTACTTTCTTGACTCTTCTGCACAATTATAACCTGAACCTCCTCCTCTACCTCCACCTCCTCTACTCTTTCCTCTTCTAACTCTCCCTCTGTCTCTTCACTTTCCTCTTCATCCTCCTCCTCCATCTCTCCTCCCTGTTCAGCAGCGTGTTTGTCCAGCAGTAAACTTTCATCCCTCCTACACTCAGACTGTTCCACCCTCTCCTCCTGCACCTTCTCTTCTTCCTTCTCTACAACTTCATCAGCTAACACTTTCATTTCATTCTTCCTTTCCTGCCTCTCCCTCAGCTCTCTCTCCTTCCTCTCCTCCTCCTCCTCCTCCTCTCTCTGTTCTGTACAGTTTTCAGGTTCAGTGCATAGGTTCGGACTTGTTGTTGAATCTGTACCTTCTATTTCCTTCTGCGACATCCGACGCTCTGACTGACAGCTGGAGGTTCCCACAACTTCAGGAGGAGCAGATGAGGAGGAGGAGGCGGTGGCGGCAGGGGAGACAGGGGTGAGGATGACGGGTCCACAGGAGTCCTGGCTGAGGTTCTCCTCGATGAGCCTGGAGCAGAGTCCAGTTTGGGAGCTGACCTCCACACATGACCAGGAGTGTGTAGTATTAGCGGGGTGTGTAAGAGGAGTTTTGGGAGTGTGCGTGGAAGCAGAGAGTGTGTGTGTGTTCTGAGGTGTGTGTGTGGCAGCAAAGTGTGTGTGTGTGTTCTGAGGTGTGTGTGCGGCAGCAGAGAGTGTGTGTGTGTTCTGAGGTGTGTGCGTGGCAGCAGAGTGTGTGTGTGTGTGTGTAGAGGGGTGTGTGCTGCTCCGGGCTCGGTGCTGCAGACTGATGGACTGGGTTAAGGAGCCTTTCTGGGGGGAGAAGCGAGGCAGCGGGAGCTCCGTCAGCTCCACATATTCGCCCTCTGAGTCCTCGCTCTCGCTGCTTGCTGCTGATTGGTCGGTTTTTGCAGAGGATGGGAGGAGCTTTACATCCTGTCCTGGGGAGTTAGTGTCTCTACATGGATCATGTGATGTGTTGATGAACATATCCCCGTCTTTAACGGAGGACTCCTTGTCCTCCCCCAGGGTGGTCCTGGGCCGGCTGATGAATTGTGGGTAGACCAGGTCCTCCCAGGGGACCCTGAAGACGTCTCCATGGGCTGAGAGGAGGCAGCGCTCCAGCCTGGACGCTCCTCGCTGCTCCCTCTCCCTGTTCACAGAGTCCAGCCAGGCCATGCTGAAGAGGGACCGCAGGGCTAACTCCGACACCTCCTGCTGCTCCACATGGTGGCTGCCGGCCGACACACTGCACACCAGCAGGCGAGGGGAGGAGGTGACGCCGCTCTTGCAGGAGGCGCTGTGTGCTTGGGGGGGAATAGGAGAAGGAGGAGGAGAAACCAGCAGGTAAAAGTCTCCTGGAAGGAGGAGACGGTGGTCCAGAGGGCAGAGCTGCACGACTACCTTCTCATGGACACACAGAGGCCAGCCTTCATGAAGAAATAACAAACCACAGTACTGCAACTGGAGGAGAGGAGGGACAGAGCAGAGGAGAGGAGGAGAGAAGGAGGAGGGGGGAGGAGGGGGAGAGGGAGGAGGAGAGGAGAGGAGAACAGAGGAGGGAGAGGAGGGGGAGGGAGGGGAGGGGTGGGGAGAGAAGAGGAGAAAAGAGGAGGGGGAGGAGGGGCAGGAGAGGAAGAGGTTATTATCATGTACAATGAAATCAATATGTGTAAAAAGAGAATCATCTGCAACATGAGTTCAGTCACAGCTGTTTTCTCTACTGAACTGGTTTGATCCATCAGCAATGGCAGCAAACAAACATTTCTTAATGTGATGCCGAACAAATTTGCAGTCAATAATCAGATAAAAAGGCCACACACACACACACACACACACACACACACACACACTTTCCTCTCCCTCCTGACTTCCAGCAGAACAG
This sequence comes from Thunnus maccoyii, assembly GCF_910596095.1. Classification (NCBI taxonomy): domain Eukaryota; kingdom Metazoa; phylum Chordata; class Actinopteri; order Scombriformes; family Scombridae; genus Thunnus; species Thunnus maccoyii. The sequence continues at coordinate 40,107,257 of NC_056533.1, read as the reverse complement.
TGTGTCCTCTGTCCGATTCAAGTCAGTGGGCGAAGCGACGCCCAGCAGCCAGGTGAGTGACGATCCCCCAGTCACCTTCACCAAACATGACACATCAGCCAACCATGATCAGCCAATCACGATCAGCCAACCACACACCATGTTCGACAGATGAAAACAGACACGACCAGAGAGAAGAAAGAGTCTGTTTGACTCATCAGTGAAACCGATTCACAGTGTTCAGCATCTCCTCCATCAGAGCTTCTTGTTTGTTCTTCTCTCCACTATCACAACTCTAACATCATGACCTACTGCTGAAGCACCAACACAGAGAGGAAAAGACGTGTTTCCTCAGTCAGCTGTGGGTCTACAGGACAGCAGCCCTACAGACAGGACAGCAGCCCTACAGACAGGACAGCAACCCTACAGACAGGACAGCAGCCCTACAGACAGGACAGCAACCCCTACAGACAGGACAGCAGCCCTACAGACAGGACAGCAGCTCCTTCAGACAGCACAGCAGCCTTACAGGCAGGACAGCAGCCCCTACAGGCAGGACAGCAGCCCCTACAGACAGGACAGCAGCCTTACAGGCAGGACAGCAGCCTTACAGACAGGACAGCAGCCCTACAGACAGGACAGCAGCCTTACAGGCAGGACAGCAGCCCCTACAGACAGGACAGCAGCCCTACAGACAGGACAGCAACCCCTACAGACAGGACAGCAGCCCTACAGACAGGACAGCAGCTCCTTCAGACAGCACAGCAGCCTTACAGGCAGGACAGCAGCCCCTACAGGCAGGACAGCAGCCCTACAGACAGGACAGCAGCCTTACAGGCAGGACAGCAGCCCCTACAGACAGGACAGCAGCCTTACAGGCAGGACAGCAGCCCCTACAGACAGGACAGCAGCCCTACAGACAGGACAGCAGCCTTACGGACAGGACAGCAGCCTTACGGACAGGACAGTAGCTCTTCAGACAGGGCAGCAGCCTTACAGGCAGGACAGCAGCCCTACAGACAGGACAGCAGCCTTACAGACAGGACAGCAGCCCCTACAGACAGGACAGCAGCCTTACAGGCAGGACAGCAGCTCCTTCAGGCAGGACAGCAGCCTTACGGACAGGACAGCAGCCGTACAGACAGGACAGCAGCCCCTATAGACAGGACAGCAGCCTTACAGGCAGGACAGCAGCCCTACAGACAGGACAGCAGCCTTACGGACAGGACAGCAGCCTTACGGACAGGACAGCAGCCCTACAGACAGGACAGCAGTCCTACAGACAGGACAGCAGCCCCTACAGACAGGACAGCAGCCTTACAGGCAGGACAGCAGCTCTTCAGACAGGACAGCAGCCCCTACAGACAGGACAGCAGCTCCTACAGACAGGGCAGCAGCCTTACAGGCAGGACAGCAGCTCCTTCGGGCAGGACAGCAGCCCTACAGACAGGACAGCAGCCTTACAGACAGGACAGCAGCCCTACAGACAGGACAGCAGCCTTACAGACAGGACAGCAGCCCTACAGACAGGACAGCAGCCTTACAGACAGGAAAGCAGCCCCTACAGACAGGACAGCAGCCTTACAGACAGGAAAGCAGCCCCTACAGACAGGACAGCAGCCCTACAGACAGGACAGCAGCCCTACAGACAGGACAGCAACCCCTACAGACAGGACAGCAGCTCCTTCAGACAGCACAGCAGCCTTACAGGCAGGACAGCAGCCCCTACAGACAGGACAGCAGCCCTACAGACAGGACAGCAGCCCCTACAGACAGGACAGCAGCCTTACCGGCAGGACAGCAGCCCCTACAGACAGGACAGCAGCCCTACAGACAGGACAGACAGCAGCCTTACGGACAGGACAGCAGCCCTACAGACAGGACAGCAGCCCTACAGACAGGACAGCAGCCTTACGGACAGGACAGCAGCTCTTCAGACAGGGCAGCAGCCTTACAGGCAGGACAGCAGCTCCTTCAGGCAGGACAGCAGCCCTACAGACAGGACAGCAGCCTTACGGACAGGACAGCAGCCCTACAGACAGGACAGCAGCCCCTACAGACAGGACAGCAGCCTTACCGGCAGGACAGCAGCCCCTACAGACAGGACAGCAGCCTTACAGGCAGGACAGCAGCCTTACAGGCAGGACAGCAGCTCTTCAGACAGGACAGCAGCCCCTACAGACAGGACAGCAGCTCCTTCAGACAGGGCAGCAGCCTTACAGACAGGACAGCAGCTCCTTCAGACAGGGCAGCAGCCTTACAGACAGGACAGCAGCTCCTTCAGGCAGGACAGCAGCCCTACAGACAGGACAGCAGCCTTACGGACAGGACAGCAGCCCTACAGACAGGACAGCAGCCTTACGGACAGGACAGCAGCCCTACAGACAGAACAGCAGCCTTACAGGCAGGACAGCAGCTCCTTCAGGCAGGACAGCAGCCCCTACAGGCAGGACAGCAGCCTTACAGGCAGGACAGCAGCCTTACGGACAGGACAGCAGCCCTACAGACAGGACAGCAGCCCTACAGACAGGACAGTAACTCACGCAGGCATCTTGCTGGATGTTCTGTAAGAACTGTTTTGCCGGCAGCAGGAAGTGGATCAGGTAGCGGAGGCCGTCTCCTCTGTAGCGGCTCTCCACGACGCTGAGGACCTGACAGAGGACAGTCGGGGATGTGGCCTGGAAGGGCGGGTAGAGGGACGACAGAGCAGTCTGGATGCAGCGGTCCAAAGATTCAGAGTCCTGATGGGAAAAGGACAAAAAAAGACAAGAGTGAGACTCTAACATCTTGTAAAGGCTTTTTAGCCCAGGACTAACAATAAATCGTCTCTATGGATGTAGATGATAGCTGGTACATCAGCTCTAGTGTCAATCCTGCAGCTTGCAGAAAAAAGATTAATATTGTGTGAATTTATTTTTTGGCTATATCACCCAGCTTTAGCTCTCGGTTAGGTGCTCAAAGTGTGAGAAGCTAAACAAGAGCAGCAAAATCAAACATGGCCACAGCTGAGAAAGCGTCTGTGTTTACGGGATGTCCAGCTGCTGTTTTTAAAACCACCAAACCTCTGCATCACATTCCAGCCACATCCACATATCAAACATATTTAAGCTGTTTCTGTCTGAGCACTGTAACATCGACCTGCAGGCAGACACAGTCAGGTACCAGTACCATTAACCATTTACTCCCAACACGTGAACTACTGCACACAGCCTCCTCTGCTATTATTAGTCTTCATATTTATGTTCATGTACTGTACATTAGTCACTACAGTCAGCTGTTATCTATCAATAATGCTGCTCTCATACACAGCGAACACGCCTCTTATCAGCACGTGTTAGTTCTCTGAGCACACAGTTAGAAACCAGTTCACCGTTTCAGGCTAACTATTGAAGTTGTGCCCCTGGAGGTGTGGCTGGGAAGCCCCGGAGAACAGGAACCGAGCTGTAACTGGATCCACTGGTCTGCAGGCCATGGAGACTGGTCCGGTAAAAATATCAGCCCACACACGCCGCCTGGCTCCAGGCTGCTGTCTGTGACTGTCTGAGTGTGTGATGGCATACATTTAAATGCTGACTGTTGATGTGTAGCCGTGTATTTATGTGTTATCCTCCCTCTCTTTTCTGTTGGCACATGAGAACATGAGTTCACGTTTCCTTCTCTTCAATTCAAGATGATTGAATATTGCCTGACAGAAGCTGTGGCTCCACTTCTCACTGTCTCCTTCATATTCACTTCATGTTGATGGATTATTTCACTCAAACCACAAGTCTGAGACTGGAGAACAGACATGCATGCAAGGACTGCAACTAATGGTTATTTTCATTTTCAGTATTAATTTGTTAACTAGTTTTTTTTAATTCATCTATCATTTGGTTATTCTATAAAATGCGAGCAAATAGTATGAATCTGAGGATCCAAAGTGACAAGTTGAATACATGACTACCTTCCTTCTCTACTTGTCTTGAAGCTTGTCAGTGAACTTGAGTCTTTAATATTTGATCACAGAGTGCCACAGCTTTTATAGAAACCCATGTTTACTCATCACATCACAGCTGGAAAGAAGAGTGATGTTGAAAGAGAGAAAATACACCTTCAACATCTCTAAGTCTGATTTATGTTGTTTATTGAGGAAGTAGAAATAGAAATGTAAAAAGGAGACATATTGGTGCTGTTTGCTGCTGGGTGCAGTGACTGCAGGCAGCATCTCTGAACTCATGGTGGAGTTGTTGTCTGTGTTAATCTACTGTCACCTCAACCAGCTGACTACAGGATGGACTGCTGATTAGGTTGTTATCTAACACATAACATGTAAACAGACAGAGGTGGATTATTTTCTCTCTTTGATGGAGCTAGGCAAGCAGTTTCCCGCTGCTTCCAGCTCGTCATGTGATGCTGCTCAGCCAGCAGCACAGCCAGCGTTCTCCTTCAGTCTCTGTTGAGGTGAATATTCTGGATGTGACTCAGGCGGGCAGCATTCACACACAACAACTGGCAGCCAAATGTAGTGCTGAGGCCAATATTAGTACCAGGATATCAGATGACACTGTGGTGGTGGTGGTGGTGGTGGTGGGGGGAGGGAGGGGGGGGGGGGGGGTTTACTGCTGAAAGGCCTGATGGCCGATAGACATCACAGATCATGAGTTCAATCTGTTGACGCAAAGCACAGGCAGAACTTCTTGTGGTTTAATGTGGGCCGTGAGCAGAATTTCACGCAGCCTCATAAAACTGATGTGCTCCAAAAGTTTAAACCAGGATAAAAACCAAAGTAAATATTAACAGAGTTATAGAGAAGACAGTAACACCAGGCCTTCATTTGATATTTAAACATGCAGACGTCTGAAGGCTGAAGCTAAAGCTCCATCACAGCCAGTAACTACAGCACTTTATAGACTCAGGTATCCTCCAAACTACTTTATTACGCCTTCCTGGACTCCAGATCAGCTGATTTACCAGCACCACAAAACTCAACATACATACTGTAACATACAAGATGTAAACAATAAAACTGAAGTCAAACAAATAAACTGAACATGGAACCAAATGAATGACATGCTGCTGTTGAGCAGCTGTATTTGGAGGACGAAGGTGACGGTGAACAGTTTTAATATTTAAGTTCTGCTCACTAACTGCACACAAGTCAGACTTCAATCAAAAACAGCCCAAAAGTGAGATGAAACGCTCTCTGAAAGCCAAAAAGAAAGATGTATTCAAAAGTTAATGATATGGTGCAACATGTTGCTCCTCATCTTAAAGTGCTTCACTTCAACAGTCTGAATCAACACTGCAGCTGCTGATTCTGTTGCCTTCATCTGGCTGATTTATTCTCACTTTAACCAACAAAACACTTTAGTCTAACGTGATGTCAGAGACTGTACCACCCCCCCATCACAGCTGATCATCTCATTAATCACAATAAATCCAAAAATAACTGCTCAAAATATTCAGAAAGAAGAAGAAGAAGAAGAAAAAGACAAAGATCACCACCAACAGACAGACAACAGGAGAATCGGCATCAGCTAAAGCAGGTAGCGTCCATCGCTCTTCTGTATGTGGGACAGGAAGTAAACAGGAAGCAAGTATAAATCCCACCTACAAAGCTCTGATTGGCTCGGCTGTTTTTCCAACTGAGTAACACCACAACAAACCTGAATCCCTGAAAGAAAAGCGGAGAATGATAATGATAATTCAGAGGTCTGAAACCAGATTGTTCTATTGTTCATATTCCATCATCCAAGTGTTTGTTTTGATGAAACTTGAACTTGCTTTAACAATAATATCTCAGCAGTCAGGTCAAAGACACCAGAACATGGCAGCTCAAGTACACATTTACCCTAAAAGTCACAATAAAAACTACAAATGAGCCTCATAAGAAGAGAAAAGAAAGATAAGAAAAGGGTCTGTCAGGGAAAAATATAAATATGGGAACAACAGGACGTATAGGATGTTAAATCCAGCTGTAGGAATCACAGTATATAAATGTGAGGATTACAGTATTAAGTCTCAGCTTTGCCTGGCTCTGAGAGGGTGAGGAGGGTGAGGAGGGTGAGGAGGAGGCACATCAAAGCAGGGTGAGGGAGGTTCCCATGGGAGAACGAGAGAGGCCACCCAGTCTGAGGCTGAATAATAACGTCATTATCCTCCACACACCAGACCTCTGCCACAAAAAGACACTTTTCAGTCTTTGTTTCATGTAGATCAGACTCTTATCCAGAGAGCAGAAACAGAAACGTTTCATTTCAAACGTCACCGACAACACAAACAACCAATTATAAGGAGGGCAAAGGTCAGAGGTCAAAGCAGTGGTATTTAAGATTCTTCCTCTGCTGCCTTCAGACAGTCGTACTGAGAGAAAACTGAACAGGAACTCAGTTCACAGCTGTGACTCGCCGGTTTTACACTGAACTGAGTTGCTGTTGTCGACAAGATTTAACAGAGAAAAACATGTAAACTCACTAAACTGATTAATATCTCTGAAAACAAAAGTACAGTAGATCAGCTCGTTGTTGTGGAGCAAACAAAATGAACATGAATATTCCGTATTATTGAGCGCAGATATTACTGTGAATGAGGACATTGATTCATCTGCAGTAGAGCTGCAACGATTCAATTAATCGATTAGTTGCCAACTATTAAATCAATCAGCAACCATTGTGATAATCAATTTTCTAAGAAGAAAAAGTCCAAATTCTCTGATTTCAGCTTGTTAAATGTGAATATTTTCTGGTTTATTTCGTCTGTGTGACAGTAAACTGAATATATTTGTGTTGTGGACAAAACAAGACATTTGAGGACGTCGTCTTTAGGAAACACTGATCAACATTTTCTGACATTTTAAGAACCAAACAACTAATCAAGAAAATAATCGACAGATGAATTGATAATGAAAATAATCATTAAATATATATAATATATATATAAATGTGTCTGATTTAGAGCTGAAGTTAAACTGTTGACCTGATCTGTTGATGTTTAAGAGACACCTGCCAGCCAATCAGAGATCAGAACTTCCTGTGGCTTTAGCAGAACTAAAATAAAACTAAAATAAAACAACTAACAGTTATATTCATAATCATTTCATCTGCATATTATTTTCCACATCAATCAATAAATCATTTGGTCTATATAATGTATATAATGTGTTTACTGTCATATGAGACAAAGAAAAGCAGTAAATCGTCACAAGCTAGAAGCTGCAAGAAGAGAAAGTTACTAACAGCTAATCGATTATCAAAGAACAGTTGCTGATTATTTTTCTTGTGATTGACTAATTGATTCATTGACTAATTGTTGCAGCTCTAATCACAACACACTGTTGTATTAAAGGTGTGTTTGGGCCTCAGAGCAGAGAGACTGTATACGTTTGTGTCTGAATAAAGATAGATGGTGGATCATCTCCTTCGCTGTGATTGGTCGAGAGAAGTTGTTGTTTAATCAGCCAGATGAGCCTTTAAGATAATCTAATCCAATCTCTCAGGTTATGCTGGTTTTAATGAATAGCCGGTGGCAGCCTCTCTCTCCCTGGAGGGCCATGATTCATCCACCCAACTGTTCAGCTGACGGAGATGGAAAAACCAGTTCCTGGTGGGTGTGGAGGCTGAGGGCGCAGCAGGGTCACTGTTGAACCACTCATACAGGACTCTGCAGCCAGAACCCAGAAATAACCACCATGTGCAGCTACCATCCTGCAAACATTCAATAACATGACATCTATCTTTTATCTTTATGGTGTAAAGAGATGATACTGATATCTGATTAAATCATTCTTTGGAGAAACTCAGTCAGCCATATTGAAGCCGTGTTCAAACAACCCGACCATAAGAGGGGTCACGGTCTCCAAAAAGCAGAGGTCATGACCTTGTTAGTAACTAATCACGGCGACATGACGTGGGCAGGGAGGGGCTCTAAAAGCGAGCGACCCACAGGAGACATGACCTTTGATCCTCCACAAAAGCGAACACAGTGACAGGACAGGCCAGCTGACTCTCAGAGACAAAACCAGAAATAAAGGAAGAAATGCTTCAGACTGATAATCAGATTGCGCTCGTTAGCGACGTGGTGTCATGTCAGCTGTTTTCTGTTCGGGGTTAACGTCATGTTCAGTCGACGCAGGAGGACAAGTTAACATTTTTCAGGCTCAGTTTTTGCGTCTCTGTCAAGAGAAAACTGACATTGTTGCTCTTAATCCCGCCTACACAGCTCTGATTGGCTCAGTTGTTTCTTAAACAGCCGTCAGCCGGACAACAGCAGACTTACTTTAATCTCTGAGCAGCAGAATCTCACAACAGCATTTAATATAAGTAAAAACCATTAATTATTCAGCACTATTAGAATATTCCTGGGAAAAGCCAGACAGAGTCACACTGACAAGGTTTTTAGTTCAGTTTTTACTAGTGAACTCTACAAAAGGACCCAGATTACCTAAACCTGACCCTTAGAAATGTGGGCTACACTCCAACGACCAGCAAATTCACAGGTTCAAGTAACCAACAAAACACAGAACACACCATACATCTGTTTCCATCAGTGTGTCATACAGGAATGTGTTCAACGACCAGTCCACAGTTTCAAATGCAACAGAGGGCTTCATATCTCAGTTCATTTCAAAAAAATCAGTCAGTGAGTCAACAGAAAAACTGCTCCTCCCAACAAACAACACAGTCTGAACTTAAAGTAGACCGTTAGTCAACAAAAATAACACTGAATGACCCCTGTGAAGGAACTGACATATATGTGCCATGTTTAAATGTTCCTGAGAGATCCAGACTGTCTTCTTCTTAGTCCAGCCAACCTGGCTTTATGATTGTTGCCATAGAGACAGCACTACAGTAAACAATCTTATAGTGATGTTGCGACTGGGGACAAGGTGGTCTGGGTCTAAACTTGCACTCTGAAATGTCACTGCTGTCTCATTGGTTGATCAAGTTTGTCTATGTCAATAAATCTTTTTGCATAAGACGTCCAAATCTCCTGGAGTTTCTGAATCTATAACAAGACCTCAGACCAGCTGAGCAGAAGCTCTGGATAGCAGATACTTTACCGCAGCAAAAGTACCAATACAGTCATGTAAAAATGCTCCATTACAAGTAAAAGTCCTGCATGAAAAATCCTACTACAGTAAAAGTACATAAGTATTATGAGCTTGATATAGTTAAAGTATTGCAGTAAAAGTACATAAGTATTATGAGCTTGATGTAGTTAAAGTATTGCAGTAAAAGTACATAAGTATTATGAGCTTGATGTAGTTAAAGTATTGCAGTAAAAGTAGTGGTTTGGTCCCTCTGACCTTGTATGTATGCAATTTGGCTTTAGAGCAAATCATTCCACTGAAACTGCTACCTTGCACTTACTAGAGCAAATTAAATCAAGACTTGACACAGGAGGAGTAGTTGGTGCTGTATTTTTAGATCTACATAAAGCATTCGACACCAGATAAATCTGAGGGGTCGTGAGATGATTAATGGGAGAGGAAAGAAGAAAAAACAAAGTTCTTTTTCTCAAATCTTTGATTTTTGCTGAAATATTGGATCATTTGAACATTTCTTGAAATGAAAGCATGTGAGAAGTTTAGAGGGAAAAATCACTATTTGGTGGAGCTGTTAACAACTCATAGACATGTGAAATGTGACCCCGACTACACACTGCTTTTTGTAAGACGTCAAAAGCCAAAAAGGTTGGAAACCACTGGTTTCATCTTTAACAATGTGTTGTATTTTAAAAGCTTGTTATATTATCCATTGTGTCAAATCTTCATCTGAAAAGTAACTAAAGCTGTCAAATAAATGTAGTGGAGTAGAAAGTACAATATTTCCCTCTGAAATGTAGAAAGTAGCATCACATGGAGATACTCAAGTAAAGTACAAATACCTCAACGCTGTACTTCAGTACTTGAGTAAATGTACTTAGTTACTTTCCACCTCTGTCAGCCAGTGTGTGTGATGTCAGCTCTGAGGATGGACGGCCAGAGCTGGCGTGTGACTCTATGGCGTTCGGTAAGGTCATGGCGGTCCTGTGGATTATCTCAATCTGTAGAATGAGAATGACAGACTTTTTGGTGCGTTGCTAAGGGTTGGCGAGCTAAGTGGCGAACACTCCGGGGACGATCTGGACTTCTCCTACTGGTGAGCGCATACGCCATGTTAGCCGGAAGCTGGCATAGTGGTTCCCTGAGTTTTGGCGGGAACGTTAGGGTGGGCGTGTCTGTGAGTGTGGGTCTCACACCAGCTCAAAAAGTGCAGATAACCACAAGCTCCAAGACGTTTTGAAGAATAAAACCTAAATGCTGTCGTGCATCTCAACATTTCACACTTTTGGTGGATTTCAACTTGATTCTTCGTCTCTGTGCCGACAGCCTCCTGAATTTACACCATAATGTTTCCACTGTAGCCCAAATAACTGTAAAAGAGGAGGAAACAAACTGCTGAACCCTCGCAATAAAAAAACAACCGAGATGCTGTTTCACACAACACTATATTATCAGATGACCTCTGGTGAAATATGGTGAAATTACTCCCAGGATTAACAACACAGACGACTTCTGTTTTCTTAATAACAAATGGAACAAGACCCACAGGTAACACTAGTCTCGTGTGAAAACAGCTTTCCACTGGTGTTATTTTACATCTGCATGCATCTACTGTTATCCTTACTTTACTTCTGTACTTCCTCTTATTATGAATGTGCTTTGTTCTCATTAACAAACTCGTTTCTGCTGCTGTGTTTATTTGTAGATGCCTGCTGCAGCTTGTTGAACGCAGTGCGATGCTCTCCCCACACGGATAAAGTTTCATCTGTCTGTTCTTATCTTGCACGATGAATGACGAGGAGGAATGAAAGCTGAATCGCTGCAGAATGAGCGTGCCTTTACTCCGACTCCTGACAGGAAACTGATGGCAGCACTGAGTCGACGACGTACCAGGCTGCAATGTTTCCACTGATAACAGTTAGAGTGAAGAAACAGGAATGTTACAGATACCAACACTGTCAGAACACATCCAGTCATTCACAGATCACTGAAGGTAATTCAGTATGAACACACACACACACACACACACACACACATTTAGAGCCTGAGAGCATGAAACCTGAAACATCTGAGAGGAAATTAAAGCCTGCAGCTATCAGGCTGTTGAAAGTATTTATTCTGACTGCAGATATCAGCTCAGCATGCCCCTCTGCTCTAAAACTACACCTTCTGATTCTTAAAACGCTGCTTTCATGTGAAAACAAGAACAACCTCTGTCCACAGACCAACACCTGAACAACATACAATCAGCTGAAGCTCTTCTTCATCCTCTCTTCAGTCAGCAAACATGAGACATCTGGTGAGGAGGACAGACATTTAAAATCAACCACAGAGAACGTTCGAGGTGATATAAAAGTCCGTCACTGGGCAGCTCACGTCGTCATGTGTAAAAGCTCAGTTTTCTTCCATACACACCAAGCTGGTGGTTGAACATTTACAAACTGTGGAGAACGTTGTGGTAAAGCTCAGTTTTTGGGCAAGAAAAACCCAGTTTTAGTGTGAATGGAGGCTCAAACGGAGAGGTGTGTTTACAGATGTCCAGCGTAGTGTAGACGTACTCTCAGACAACGTCTACATGAAGCCACCAAACTATAAAACACTTCTGCAAATATCCCCGTCCACATTGAAACACCAAAACAGGTAATTCTCCTCCTACTGGGCATGTGCAGAGGACAGAACTGCAAGTCAGCCACAGAAAACCAGCAAAGAAGAAATGGTATACTGTTTCTGTTTCCATGGCGACTTCCTGACATTTAGTTTACTAGTGTAGTGCCTGTTCAAAACGTACACTCAGTACCTAGAGAGAACATGCAGACTATCAGCAGACACTACAATTTACTGATGTTCCATAAATGCCTCACGCAGAATATCTGGAGACTACAATTTTGAGTTGAACTAAAGTTGATGGGATGAACTGTGGTGTTAAAAATGTGCCTGAGACATCCTGCACTTCTGTCTCTATGGTAGTGCTCATCACTATGGATGTAATCTCTGACCACGATGTGTGTTGCAATGGCAGAGTGGCGCTGTCTGTCTTTCTGTTCATTGAATCCATGTGCAGAAGAAGCAATGTTGTTTATGAGGTATTTTTTTTATAATTTTCTCACCCAAACAACTTCACACACTGATATTGCACCTCCTTGATTCCCCAGTGATGCACCTGCCAGGTATGAAGTAGATCAGATGAACGGTTCTCCAGATATGTGAAAGACAAACATACATACGTTCAGAGATTATTTGCCTTGTATAGAGAGATCGCAGCAGATTCCAACAGTTTGACCAGAGAAAGGTGGTAGATAACTACGTTTAACTCTAAACAAGCTGTCAAAGTAGACAATAAAGAGAACAACACTCGCATGAAGCCGTCGGCCAGAGTTGTTATTGTGTTTTTTCTTCTTCCTCTTCCAAAGAAACGGCGCACTGCTGCCACCATCTGTTCAGAGTTTTCACATTTACACACTCTGGAGGACATTTTGGAAAAAGCTCTGCTTGAGTCTGGACGGAGGGCCAAAAGGGACAGAAGATGAATTTACCAATCAGCCGGCTCAGTGTGGATGTTCTCTGAGTGTCTGTTAAAGTATTTAGTCTGCTCAGCATGCTCCTCTGCTCTAAACCAAACACTCTTTACAGCCGTCCTTCATTCTGCCTGTTGTCTTTGTTTCTGCCTCCTCTGCTGTGTTTTCACAGGAGTTCACACCTTCATGAGAAGCTGTGAAACACACAATCTCAAACCTCTCACCGTGAGAGGAAGACAAAGACGTCTAAACCTCGCCGGCTGTTTTGAAGTGCAGAGACTGATAGCGCAGAGCGATGACCTTGACACGCAGAGAGTTTCTGAAACAGCAGATTAGATTTGAGCGTTTGTTTGAGCGGAGAGTCGACAGGCTGCCAGACGCTGCCCTCATACCGAGCTGCTCTCTAATGCAGCTCAATAAGCTGAGCCCAGCTGTGCATACCAGGCACACACAGAAAGCCTGACTTCAAGGCCACTCCACTGTGGTCCACTGAGGAAATAAAGAGGTAAAGCCTCGGCCCCTGGGGGACCCGGTTTGATTTAAGCAACAAGTTAATCTCCAGCACGGAGAGGCTCAGAGGGGCAGCAGGAACACTAGAGGAGAAATTCTTCCCCAAAGAAAACTCTGCTCCTGAAAAGGCAGAAATCTAAATCTGTGGGATAAGAAGTGAGATGTCAGCCTGGCTACCTGCAAACATTCAGAGGAACATGTTTCATCTTTAAAGTTCAAACTGAAGGTGATCAGACTGACATGGAGCTGATTCTGAGGAGAAGCTACTCTCAGCTGGAAGCCATATTTCAGTCTGATGAAGCTCAGCTCCTCCTCCTCCTCCCTCCCCGAGAGGCCTGACTGAGCACAACACCTGGTTTAACACTCAGTCCCTGGTTTTGCCTCCCAGCTCACTGCTGATGTTCTGATGTTTGACAGAGAAGCTGATGAGTCTCATTGGCAATGAACATTTCATGAAGGAGGCTGTTGAGCTTCACTCTGCAGGACATGAGGTCTGGTGGCAGGATTAGGTGAGAAACAATGAAGATAAATGTCAAATGTGTCTGGATTTGGAAACTATTGATGATGCTCTGATCATTGTACTGTGGTCCAAAGACCATGAATGTCTTTTGCTCCCCTGCAGCAGCAGCAGCTGTTCTTGGTTTTCAGGTGAGACAGGTGTTGGATGTAGGGACGCACCAATCCAACTTCTTCTCTGCTGATACTTCAACTCTAGATATCTGCGGACACTGAGGACCGATCTGATACCAGAGCTCTTTCTGTTTCCCCCTGATATAAACCTGTAAACATCACTGTGTGAAACTCACTGGGATCAGTTGTACATACTGGTTCTAAAAACTGGGTCAGCCTGACTAAATATGATGGTAGACTGGTTTTGCTGGATAATCTGAGACTAAATGATGAACTTTTTTTCAAATGTGGAGGAAAATCAGCTGTTTGACCTGTCAGTAAACAAAGATAATGAATAAAAATGGAGGACAGCAGCAAGCAAAGCTGATCAGATAATCACGACTTCGAAGTATCTGAGAAGAAGTGTGTGGAATTTTTGGGGGCAAAATCACCAATAAAAGATCAGACTGTCTGCCAACCGTGTAAAAAGCAGCTGATTTACTTTATAACTGCAACAGATGTGAGGACTCAGTAGCTGGTTTACACACAGGTGAGTCATCACAGAGCAACATCAACTCTACAAGCCGGTCTGACACTCAGCATCTCCACACAGCTGTATGACACCAAATACAAAGACTGTACTGAACAGTAAGACGCTCTCTGACCGCTGACGGATGGACATATACATATTTATATATTAGAAATGAATGAAATTCAGTTTGAAATGTTGCCGTTATGAATGGAGATACTGTCTTAAAAACAACATCTGTGCAAGTCAACCTCAAATCAACTTCTTGCTAAAAATATGCAGGTTTGTTTTCCAAGAAGTGAATGTTTGTCTCTGGGTGTGTTCTGTTTTGTCCAGTTGCTGCACAAACTGTAAATAATCCAGTTTACAACCAACAGCGTTCTCTGGTACAGTCGGTTATTTACAGGATATTATTCCATGATGGAGCCACCCGATACACTGACTTTACTTTCTGTATCTATGTTTACCGCTCTGGATCTTCGACACTGCGACACGACAGCTAAACACCGTTCATGTTTGCCATTTTTCCACTGGCTGAAGAGATATTTAACCCTTACAGACCCTCCATAGACCCATGTTTGTCTTTTTTAGGGAGGACAGCAGGTCAGCAGCATAGAAGTGATGATACATGAACCTGAAGATTAGTTTGAGATGCAGCTCAGCACTGTGTGTCAAGGCTTTCTAGTCATTAATCTGTAATAAACACTGTGTTCCGTTAGGCGCCAAAGGGCTTAGAGCATTATGATGGAAGTATATGAAGGCAGTTCCCGCTCTCAATTATGTCTCACAAGTTCCTGCACAAATTTTTGGGTTGATACCATTTGTTAGTTGGTGCAGAATTTATTCATTATTGACCACAGTTGACATCAGTTAAAAATGAGTCTATGTTTGGAGCGTTATTTAGCCGCCTTCCCAACAAGCTAGCATGACATGGTTGGTATCAGTGGATTCCTTTGGGTGTCTAGGTTCATATGATACCAGTATCTTCAGTTTGACTTTAAACTGAGCCTCCGACAGTCAGTAATGTCGGCCGAGATCATAAACAGTCCCACGGGTCTCACAGCTGATTCTGTGTATTAATTTAACAGTATGTTGTTTATGTTCCACAAAGACATTTTATGATTAAAATCAAAAGACTTCTTTCACTGGACCAACAAATGTTTGTATTTTTGAGTAGAAACCATGTTTCAAGTATTTGATTCTTTGTTATTTATGTAAGAGTTTCTTTCCTTTTTCTGTCTTTTCTTCATTTTAACTTTTTCTTTACAATGTTGTAAAAAGTAACTGTCAAAGTAAGACACATAATATTCATTGTGAGACAAATGAATGATTGTAAACGTAAATTCAGAATAATCATGTTACTAAGTGTATAAACTGTATATTGTAAATTCCACATCGGTCAATTCTTAAATTCTCTAGCATGTGCAGCAGGTTTCAGCTTTCTGAAGTAGGTCAGAGAATTTAAGGGTCTGGGGGGAATCTTTGGTGACGGGTGTTGGATTTAGGTGGTGGGGTGTTTTCCCAGACGGATTGTGGTGGTGGTGGTGGGGGGGTTGGGGGGGGGTTGAGGCTTCAGGTTTCAGGCAGGCCGGAGCAGGAAGATGACAGAGTGTCAGAGACGAGCTGGGAGAAGCCCGCAGGAATCCTGTGGATCTGCAGGAACGCTGCCTCATTGTGCTGCCTCCTCTGGAGTCAAAGACCAGGACTTTGTAGTCCAACGCCCCGGGACTGTCCTGTCCCAACAACACCGCGGACAATAGACACTTCCTGTCAGTGACACGTCCTCAGAAATGCCTTTTTTCAGAGAAATAAAAGCCTTTCCGGTTGAGTTGCAGCCCGAGTTCCTTTCCTTGACATCTGACCCGAGAGGCAGCATGAAAACAGCTTCCATCAGGACACCAGGTGAGGCTCAGTGGGTCAATGTGTTAAATGAATACAGACGATACACTGAGGGGTCCGGCTCAGGTTAACCTGCTTTTAAACCAGACCCGTCTACAAACAAACAAATGCTGAAATCACTCAACGAGATGAATTTCATAATTGTTCCTAATTCATACAGCTTCTGATCTGCTTTATTCTCTTTTTTTCCAGATACTGAGACTGACTCCCAAAACAAGTCAAACATGGCAAAAAATCTTCATCTTAACAAGTCATTAAACTTACTTCATTAAAAAACAAAACTTGTTGATTTGTATTTAACTTATTTGTTTAAAGTATTAGAGTTCTTTTTAAATAACTGGGGATTCTGGGACACGTCACTAAATAACTGCATGTTGTTTTGTGTCCCTGCGTTCTGAGTGTAACCTCATCAGAGCCTCCTCCGTCAGTACGAGTCCATTATCTGAGTGCTCTGAACATTCCTGCAGCCCCCCCCCCCCCGGTGTTCTCACCCCTCGACAAGCTCAAACATCACTGATTTACAGTCTGAAGAGCCTCAACACGTTTCCTTTCTCTCACTACACTTCTTATCTTCTCAGGGCATTTAAAACAGTGCTGCCAGGTATCAGCACTGCCGGTTTACATCAAATTAGATTCACAGATAAAGTCTTTTTATTCACTTAATCCTTCTGGCTGTTTACGACACAAAGAAACACTTTTTTCTCCACCAGCTGCTGCAGCAGTTTGGTAAAAAATATTTACAGCATTGGTTCTTCATCTGCAGGGCGAACGGAAACGGATGGAAGGTTATTATCTCCATCACGCGTAGGCCTGGAGGGGATCCTGCGTTTGGTCGTGTGTGTGTTTATCTGTCCACAGCTAATTTTATCTTAGCATACTACTGGACCCATCAGCCTAATATTTTTTGTGCACATGTGTGACTGTATGCTCGAGGACCTCTCGTGGTTGCAGTGATTCACAATTTTTGAAAAATTGGAATCGGAAAGACAACTGAGTGAGATTCAACTCCTCTTTGTTTGGGAGGGGAGGGGGATAGAACACACTATTCTATGCATCTCTAAGAAAACTGAGACTCTACCTGCTCACACACACACCTGAGTTCACTCTTCTAGTTCCAAGTTGACAGTTTGGACGGTAGACTGGTTGGGATCTGTGATTCTGCCTCTGAGCGGGTGTTCAAACTGAAAATAACAGTGTAAAAAACACATAGGTGGATGTTGGTGTGGGCGTGTTGCAACAGGTACAGGTGAGAAGATGGAATCTGATCCAGGAAGTCCAGTAACAGATACAGACTCATCACACACCAGTTTATTACACAACGACATTGTTTTATCTTCCGTCTCAATGATCGCCAGGTAAGCAGTAGAGTTACACCATCCAACTCATCTACCAGGAATGTGCACATGCACACATCAGATTAACCAACAGTTTGTTGCTGGCTTGTGTCACACTGAGTTGCAGACGACGCTGCATTTCTGCAGAAGCCTGAAGGATGAAACTGAATTTTTTTGATGCAGTGCTGATGTCAGATGTCTGTATTTACTCTCTCTATATATATACATACATATATACATATATGTATGTATATATATATATTTATACATATATCTCCACTCAAAAATGTGTTTGGCTTATCTTTACCTTGGACTCTTGGCAATTATTCTCTCGATTAGTTGTTTGGTCCATAAAATGTCAGAAAACTGTTGATCAGTGTTTCCTAAAACCAGAGACGACGTCCTCAAATGTCTTGTTTTGTTCACAACAAAGATATTCGGTTTACTGTCACAGAGACTAAAGAAAACAGAAAATATTGACATTTAAGAAGCTGGAATCAGAGAATTTGGACATTTTTTTCTTAAAAAAATTACTCAAAACAATGAATCGATTATCAAAATAGTTGGTGATTTGTTTAATAGTTGGAATTTACATTCACAGACCAAACAATTAATCGATTAATCAAAAAAGTAATGAGCAGATTGCACGATGATGAAAGTAATCATTCATTGCAGCCCTTTTAAATATTATAATGTGTCTGGAGATCTTTAAAACATGATGACATGACAGAAGCAGCCCATTCAGTTCATGTCATATCACAGTTTTAGAGCAGTGGTTCCAACCTGAAGGTCAGGTGTCACAACTACCTGGATAGTAAAACCAAGAAAGTCAGCTCCACTAAATGTGTGTTGTCTTCTTATGAGCCCTGTGGCGAGGGCTCGTAAGAAAAAGAACATCTGAAGGACTAAAAGTCCAACAGAATTTATTTAGGAATCAATCCTCCAATCACAGTGACAGGGTTGAAGGTCACTGAGCAGTAAGAGCGGTCATATGTCAGAGACATCAGGGTCCAACATCATTAACATGATGGCATAACATCACACAGGCTGAGTCGATCAATAAGAGAACACCTTCAGCTCCACACACACAAACACAGAGATGTGACAACTTGCTGTGGTGTGTGTGTGTGTGAACATATGAGTGAGCATTAGAAACACTGTAAAGTGCTGTAGCTCTCTCTCTCTCGTTGTATAAATGCAGCCTGTTTACAGTATAAACTGCTCTACAATAATCGAGTATTAAAAGAGGAACCAGACATTAGATGCTGGTCCGTGTCCTGGTTCTGGTTTCATATAAAAACCCCTTCATGGTTCTCCAACATGTCTGAGCTTGTGTTCTTCAGCCTCGCTAACATGTCACTTTTAGATGAACAAAACTGGTGCTGTTCATGAAAACACACCCTGTGCCGTCTCCATGGAAACAACACAACTTCATCCCTGCTCAGGAACCAGTGATACAACATCCTCAGTGAGACTCTGTGAGTCACTGACGGCAACAACAGCCTCAAGTCTCTTAATTCCTTCTGTCTGATCAAAGTCTGTTAACACTCAACTGGTTCATGTTGTAATACGGACCTGAAAAACTGCCTGAAGCATGAAAATCCTCAAGATTAAATGTACTTTTAACCTCTAAACACACTGAAGTGCTGCTGCTCCAGAGATCAGCACGAGTTCTGACCATCATTTCTGTTGGTTATGAATCCATTAAAAAAGTTCTCTCTCTGTATTCAAACTGCTCAGTTTTACAGGAATTCATATTTTTTAACTGAAGGTGATAAAAACGAGACATGAACTGGATTTCACAGTGAAGCATTGAATGTGAACGCTGTTGTTCAGTGACACAATACCCTGAAATATTCTGGTGTACAGATGATCAAAAATGTTTTCATGTTTGCTAACTTTGTCTCAAAAGCCTGGAGACGAAGACGATATGGATTATTTAATTACAGATTTATATGTTCTTCTCTATTTTTGGACGTTCTCTGTTGTTTGGATTTGAAATGTATGTGCGGCACTCTGCTGCTGACTGTGTGAATCTGTGGTCTCTTATCAGCTCATGCATGCTGGGCATAATTATATACATTACACACAATAACACAATTTCATTCAATCATTAATAAAATGCTGATATTTCAATCCTAGTTAAAGTTGCAATAAACAATATTTAGCCGTATTAGTTGTCAGGAAACAACTATTTGCTATGTAGAGGTATCGCGGAGTAACGTCCTTACCAGCGAATGACGTCACTCTCCTTCTCTGTATGTTATCTGAGCTTCTCTGTTCTTTGTTTTGGCAGCCGCGCCGGCCACGCGTGCATGTTGGTGCATGTGAGCGTGCATGTTAGTGCATGTGAGTCTATCCGTGTCCTCTGTGTCCGTTTCCAAGATGGCGTCACAAACTTTCTCAAATTATATCATAACTAGTCCAAGTTCAAAAAATGAATATTTTACACGTTTTTCTAAAGGTATGTCTGGCCATCTTCCAAAAAAAGGCCATTTAGAGACACCGAATAACCCCCGCTTCAGAGTAACTGAATCATAAACACATTATAGTGCTTTGTTCCCCTGTTGAAACTAAAAGCTGTGCATATAAAAGAGTCAAAACAAGTGCTATGGTGGAAAAGCAGTTCATACAAAAAGTAAATCACAGCAAACTATTTATATTTACATAATTTCCATGTTGTGGTTTTATAAAAAGCAATAAAGCAGCATATGGTCTTTTTCAGAATT
Organism: Thunnus maccoyii; assembly: GCF_910596095.1. Classification (NCBI taxonomy): domain Eukaryota; kingdom Metazoa; phylum Chordata; class Actinopteri; order Scombriformes; family Scombridae; genus Thunnus; species Thunnus maccoyii. The sequence goes on along the minus strand of NC_056533.1, from coordinate 40,087,131 downwards.
TCATTGGCTATTTGAAGGGCCAGTCATTGCCAGAATCTGTTCCTATTGGCTCGGTCTACACAAAAGAAGAAGGGCATATAGTGATGTAATAATGTGTTTTGGACTAAATATTTTACTGGATCAACTCGACCTTTGCCAATAACAAGACTGTTTTTGTCGGCGTTGTATCAGTCAGTGGAATAATATGAGGCTTCATAGGTGAGTAGTGTGAATATTGTAATTGTTTGTTTGTTTGTTTGTTGGTGGTCTGACAGAGGCATTGATTGTACCTGCTGTTGTGATTGTATCTTGAAGAGATTTGCATCAATTGAATCACAAGAATCTTAGCTTTCCATAGATGTGTTGCATGAGGACCCACTTAAAGACAGGAAGTGTGTACATAGTATAGTTGTGTACTTAACGTTCCACGTTAAGGCATTTTCAGAGGTGCTGGATTATTTACACGATATTATCATATGTGTATTATTAACATGATATCAATATTCCATTTTTTAAATATCACGGTTATTGTCAATACCAGTATATTGTGACACCCCTAGGTCCAGCCACCAGCCATACACTAGGTTTTTTTTTTATAGAAATAAGACCCATTTAGTTCTTTCATTTATTAGCCCCTTTTATACATCCTGTTGAAGGCGGGAATTTCGCGCCGTTATTCCGCCTGAGCATTCTGTATAAAACGTATGAACACAGAATGGGGGGGACTGTTGTTCTGCCGTTAAGCCAGTAGCGGAGGACGTCACAGAGCAGAACTGATGTTTGTATTAAGGGAGAGCTGGCATGGCGGGACAGGGCTGTGACATTTTGATGACGTGTATTTTGTGTGCAACCCGCTGTTATGGAATTTTCCATCTTTAGGGGTTACATATTGGGTTACACTGGGTCGAGCCTGGGCCTTGAGGTCACACTGTAATTCTTAAGCAGGAAGGAGACATTTTCTCCTCTCTTTGAGACTCCATCTGTCTGTGATGTTTTGGGGAAAGCAGAAACCTCTCTGATAGAGGGTAAATCAGCATTTCCATGGTGAACAAGGTCGGAGGAGGCTTTCCGAGACTACACAGAAAGGTGGAATGTGAAACCAGAATGTGCTGACAGTGACCTGAAGTTCCATGCAATGTGACCTGAACTGACACGGGTAAAATGCAGTTCCTTATTTAGAAACTAGTGAACCAATTAGATTAATTTTTCATATTGTAGACTGATCTCCTTGGGTTAAAGACTAAGACTCAGGCCAAGTGCTTCAATGAACATTTTCAGCTTTAAGACATAAAAGGCTTGTGTCCGCTTTTCTCCACTGAGGTGCTGACCATCGGTCAAAATATCCACAACACCTGCCACTGAAAGACTTAAAAATCTCTGAAGAAACAGTTAGCGGCTAAACTACAGCATCCAAGACGCTAACGCTACTGTCTAACTTTGCTTGTGTTTGAAGAGCGTATAAATGTGCACGCCAGCAAAAGCACCTCAACACTCTGTTCATGTCACACTAGACGCTCATGCTGATGTCTTACACATCACCTCTCTAAATTAAACATGGACTTTGTTTGGTTCAGTGTAAAAAAGTAAAGCCAGCGTAATGAGTATTGCGGTTCTCTGTTTAAAACAGGCTACTGAATACTCCAAAAAACATCTTTTCAGTGATAACTTGTGGGCAGTCGGCTCTCAGCCAAGTAACAATAACCAGGGCAACTACTAACGATTATTTCCAACATTTATCTTTGGATTATTTTCTCGATTAGTTGATCTGTCAATAAAATGTCCAAGATGTTGTCCTCAAATGTCCCGAAGATATTCAGTTTACTGTCATAGAGGACTGAAGACACCAGAAAATATTCACATTTAAGAAGCTGGAAATCAGAGAATTTAGACATTATTTTCTTTAAAGTGACTCAAAATGCTTCATCAATTAATAGTTGACAATCGACTAGTTGTTGCAGCGCTAATGATAACCACATGACACAACCAGGCTGGTGAGTAAAGTCATCAGAAGTGATGCGAGCTGAAGCCAAAAATACAACACAAGATCCAAACACGTACATGAGCACAGGTTTATCAACCTACCTACCTACCTACCCACTGATGGATTTACAACTAAATCTTACTGAGAATAAGCGAAAACATCAGATCAGAGTCCAGCAGACTTCAGGAGCAGCTCTTACTGTGTTTCTGTACTTCAGGACCTTCACGCACTGATCGTCCACAGCGGGACTGAAACAACTCGTCTCCATCTGTGTCCTCATGTCCAAAACAACACAACACAATGATAAAAACAAAGCATTCAAACCACAGACTGCATGTTTGTCATCAGACGGATATGTTCCACATGTCTGCTGCTTCCTTTGCGTGATACATTTGGGGTCATTGGACACTTTTTAAATAAAGTTCTAAGGCCGTATTCAGACCAAATCAGGCGGTGCAGCGTTCAGCCGCAGGGTGGAGCTGAGGTGTGTGTGGGCGGGGTGTGGGCGTGTTTATTTGTTCTCCAGAACGTAACCGCTGTGAAACAATCAGAAAATAACATTTCATTGATCTGATTCACCAGCTTTCTCGCTACCAGCGCTCCCTCTCTTCATTCACTCTCTAGCCCGCTCGACCACTGCTGCTCTCTCTCTCTCTCATCTTTTTTAAAGTGAGTCGGGAAGCCGACAGCAAAGTCTAATTTTACTTTAAATATTATCAGATGAAGAGAAATGTCCTCCCCTCACTTAGTAACGTCTTTGTTCTCCCTCATCACAGAGTTTACTGCTCTGATCTGATCTCCGGCTGTGATTGGTCACCGCAGCCTTCAGCCGCAGTGACGTCAGGTTGCGTTTCTCCAAAAGTTGACTCTGGCTCAACTTTCCTGCCGCAGTCCGGTGCGGCGCCGCAGCGGCCAAAAACGCCCGCAGATGAAACACACTACCCCCATTCAAACGAATGGGAGAACTGGCGTTTTTGCCGCGCCGCCTGATTTGGTCTGAATACAGCTTACAACTACGTCTACATTAAGCCGGCTTCATCTCAATCTGCCATCCAAAGCAGGAGTTTCAGCTTGTTTCTGCAGGTGCCTCTGTCCACAGCAGGAGATTATAAAGACAGAAACACCAGAGTGTTCATTGAAATGTCAGAAGTCAAATCAACCAACCTGGAGGAAAATATATTTAGTTTATTTCACTTGACAAACACGGACTGCACAGATCAGACTGTGGGTTTCATCTCACTGCTGCAGCTGCAAACACAAACTACTGACTCACACACACACACACACACACACACACACACACACAGAGCTCAGGACAAATGTTTGAGGACTACACCTTGGTGGAAACCCTACACCCCTGCTGCCCCCTCCCCCACCACAACAAACCTGGATTCAACACACACACACACACACACCCACACCATGTGCTACAAGCTACAGTGTGAGTTAGAGTGTGTGTGTGTGTGTGTGTTATCTTACCATGGTGTTTGCAGTGTGTTCTCAGTAGTTTATTCCAGTTTGAGATCATTGTCCCTCTCTCTCCTTCTGTCTCTGTGCTGTGTGACTGTCTCTCGTCCCGTCAGGTCTGACTCTGCTGTAACTCACCCTCCAGCCTCTCACATGTTAAGCCCCGCCCACCAGTTGCCAGTCATTCATCTCTGGACCCGCCTCCTCCCTCACCTCCTCCCTCACCTCCTCCCCCCTCCCTCACCTCTCTGTCTCTCTCTGCTGGCAGCTTTCTGAATCTCCATTCAAAGTCAATACTGACTCTACTTTTATTGTTGATTTTTATGTTATTTTGTCCGACCAACAGTCCAAAAACTAAACATATTTAGTTTGCTAAAACATTAAATCTCCATAATTGAGAAGCTGAAACCAGCTAATGTTTGGAATATTTGATTTAAAAATGATTTAAACAATTATCAAAATAGTTGCTGATTCATTTCCTGTCGATCAACTAATGGATTAATTGATTAATCTACGAAGCTCTAACACACAGTATAGCTGGACATGACAAAAGATTTTATCACAATCATTTTTCCATATCAATCGTTATCAATATACATCATGAAATAAATGAAGTTATTATTCCTGTTGAGCTACTCCAGTTTTAGCACTGAACTCCTTTAACACGGCCAGACTCACAAACTCTGTACAAGGATGAAAATCAAAGCAGCAGAACCAGAGATTTCCTCTTTTTTATTCCTCCTTTATCAAAACCTTGCGCCTACATTACCCACGATGCACCTGGGGATTGTGGTGTGTGATGCGAGTAGCCGCTAGCCTCCAGCAGAGATGAGGAGCTACAGAGGTCTGGTCACCTCACTTCTTTTATTACTTTTCTAACTTGTAGTCTTCAGCCCCGACCCACGCTGACTCAAGTGACATCATCGGTGACATCATCAGAAGGCTTTATACTACTTTTACACACAGAAACACCTGGAAACTGGTGTCTGGTGACCATGAACATGGCGGCTGGTCTGGAGCGATGTGTTGGATGGATGCAGCAACATCTCCTTGTTGTTCCTACAGAGGCTGACTGCTCTTCCTCATGGATGTAATGTAATATGAGGAGCGAGGAGCTTCTGTTGAAGCCATTAGTCCACTAACAGACTCCACATGTGACTGTGGACCACAGAGAGTTTAATGACCGGGAACAAAGAGCTGCTGGATTCACAGCTGGAGACAAACAGCTGCTTCTCCTCTTCCTCCTCTAGCTGCCATCATCACAGAGAGATGACCTCTGAACTCGGCATGGGTTCAGATAATGTGATGGCAGCCGGCCAGTAAAACACCGTTGATTGTCCAGTTGGCTCAGAGCCTGGAACAGAGTGATGACTGGTGTGTTATCTCTGCTCAGACTGGAAACCAGCTGATGATGCAGTGAATACAGGACACAACAACTCAGTCAGTCCTAAATCTGTTGAGATATTTAGCAGCAGTTTTGTATTGATGCTAAATAATTAAGTGATATATTTATATAGATATAAACATCTTCATGAAGACCAGAAACCACAGAAGAAGAAGCTACTCACAAAACCTGTCAACTAACAGATTTTTGATGTTACTGAGAAGCAGCTGTCAGTTATGACAAATCTAATCTATCAGTAACTTTCTTTTCAATTATACTTCTTAGTGATTTTGCAAGTTACAGACATATAAGCACATTTAAAGCAACTATAACTTTTTCAGCTGCTAGAGGAATAAATGAGGCTCCTCATCCTCCCGACTGTTTCCTGAGCCTTTATACAAACAGATCAAACTGCAGCAATATGTCAAGTGATGAGGTTTACAGTTTTAGTTTTATGACGCTGTTTTTGGAGGTTGTATTAATGTTTGTCGCATTATTACAATGAGGAGATAACAGTTAGCAGCTAAGCTCATTCAGCAAAGTGGTATTAAGAAGGCAACTATCGTACGTAACTACAACCAACAAACTAATCTGTGTTTTCCTTCCAGACTCTGGATCCCTTCGAGGGGACGGAGAGGAGCTGGAAGACAATGAGGTGGAGCTGGCAGAGGAAGGGGACACCACAACGCCATCAAGTTTCAGTCCTTTGGCCTCTTTTTAATGTTCTCTATCGTCCAAACACCAAAGCTGGTTCTCCTTCAGCTCTTTCTCTGTCCCGCTCTCTTTGTGCAAAGGAACGCCATCTATTCGGTTTAACTGGGACTGTTTGGGATTCGGTCTGGCAGGTAGCAGCTGCAGGATCATCCATCACTGGCTGTATAGTCTGTCTGGACACTGTTTGAATCACGCCACTCTATAACCTCCGCTAGATGGCGGCGGGGCGGCGTTGACCGTACGTTGAATAACAGAAGAGCTGCAGGCAGCACAGTATAGCTGAGAGCACTTT